>NC_054500.1:19309188-19566688 GCF_017639515.1 Carcharodon carcharias
GTGTGTCTCTCTCTCCTCTGTTTGAGTGTGTGTGTATGTCTCTCTCTCCCCTGTTTGTGTGTGTGTGTGTGTGTCTCTCTCACCCCTGTTTGTGTGTGTGTGTGCGTCTCTCTCTCCCCTGTTTGTGTGTGTGTCTCTCTCTCCCCTGTTTGTGTGTGTGTCTCTCTCTCCCCTATTTGTGTGTGTGTGTCTCTCTCTCCCCTGTTTGTGTGTGTGTGTCTCTCTCTCTCTCCCCTGTTTGTGTGTGTGTTTCCCTCTCCCCTGTTTGTGTGTGTGTCTCTCTCTCCCCTGTTTGTGTGTGTGTTTCCCTCTACCCTGTTTGTGTGTGTGTCTCTCTCTCTCCCCTTTTTGGGTGTGCGTCTCTCTCTCTCCCCTATTTGTGTCTGTGTGTCTCTCGCTCCCCTGTTTGTGTGTGTCTCTCCATCTTCCCTGTTTGTGTGTGTGTCTCTCTCTCCCCGTTTGTGTGTGTGTCTCTCTCTCCCCTGTTTGTGTGTCTCTCTCTCCCCTGTTTGTGTGTGTGTGTCTCCCTCTCTCCCCTGTTTGTGTGTCTCTCTCTACCATGTTTGTGTGTGTGTGTCTCCCTCTCTCCCCGTTTCTGTGTGTGTGTGTCTCTCTCTCCCCTGTTTGTGTGTGTGTCTCTCTCTCCTCTGTTTGAGTGTGTGTGTATGTCTCTCTCTCTCCCCTGTTTGTGTGTGTGTGTCTCTCTCTCCCCTGATTGTGTGTGTGTCTCTCACTCTCCCCTGTTTGTGTGTATGTCTCTCTCTCCCCTGTTTGTGTGTGTGTGTGTGTGTCTCTCTCACCCCTGTTTGTGTGTGTGTGTGCGTCTCTCTCCCCTGTTTGTGTGTGTGTGTGTCTCTCTCTCCCCTATTTGTGTGTGTGTGTCTCTCTCTCCCCTGTTTGTGTGTGTGTGTCTCTCTCTCTCTCCCCTGTTTGTGTGTGTGTGTGTGTCTCTGTCTCTCCCCGTTTGTGTGTGTCTCTCTCTCCCCTGTTTGTGTGTGTCTCTCTCTCCTCTGTTTGTGTGTGTGTGTCTCTCTCTCTCCCCTGTTTGTGTGTGTGTGTCTCTCTCTCCCCTATTTGTGTTTGTGTGTCTCTCTCTCCCCCGTTTGTGTGTGTCTCTCTCCCCTGTTTGTGTGTTTTCTCTCTCCCCTGTTTGTGTGTGTGTGTCTCTCTCTCTCCCCTGTTTGTGTGTGTGTGTGTGTCTCTCTCTCCCCAGTTTGTGTGTATGTGTGTCTCTCTCTCCCCTGTTTGTGTGTGTGTCTCTCTCTCCCCTGTTTGTGTGTGTCTCTCTCCCCTGTCTGTGTGTGTGTCTCACTCTCTCCCCTGTTTGTGTGTTTGTGTGTGTGTGTCTCTCTCTCTCTGTTTGTGTGTGTGTCTCTCTCTCCCCCCTGTTTGTGTGTGTCTCTCTCTCCCGTTTTTGTGTGTGTGTGTCTCTCTCTCCCCTGTTTGTGTGTGTGTGTCTCTCTCTCCCCCCTGTTTGTGTGTGTTTCTCTCTCCCGTTTTTGTGTGTGTGTGTCTCTCTCTCCCCTGTTTGTGTGTGTGTGTCTCTCTCTCTCCTCTGTTTGTGTGTGTGTGTGTGTGTGTCTCTCCCCCCTGTTTGTGTGTGTCTCGCTCTCCCCTGTTTGTGTGTGTGTGTCTCTCTCTCCCCTGTTTGTGTGTGTGTGTCTCTCTCTCTCTCCACTGTTTGTGTGTGTGTGTGTGTGTGTGTCTCTCTCTCCCCTGTTTGTGTGTGTCTCTCTCTCCCCTGTTTGTGTGTGTCTCTCTCTCCCCTGTTTGTGTGTGTGTCTCTCTCCCCTGTTTGTGTGGGTGTGTGTCTCTCTCTCTCCCCTGTTTGTGTGTGTCTCTCTCTCCCCTGTTTGTGTGTGTGTGTCTCTCTCTCCCCTATTTGTGTTTGTGTGTCTCTCTCTCCCCCATTTCTTTGTGTCTCTCTCCCCTGTTTGTGTGTGTTTCTCTCTCTCCCCTGTTTGTGTGTGTGTGTGTCTCTCTCTCCCCTGTTTGTGTGTGTGTCTCTCTCTCCTCTGTTTGAGTGTGTGTGTATGTCTCTCTCTCCCCTGTTTGTGTGTGTGTGTGTGTGTCTCTCTCACCCCTGTTTGTGTGTGTGTGTGCGTCTCTCTCTCCCCTGTTTGTGTGTGTGTCTCTCTCTCCCCTGTTTGTGTGTGTGTCTCTCTCTCTCCCCTGTTTGTGTGTGTGTCTCTCACTCTCCCCTGTTTTGTGTGTGTCTCTCTCTCCTCTGTTTGAGTGTGTGTGTATGTCTCTCTCTCCCCTGTTTGTGTGTGTGTGTGTGTGTCTCTCTCACCCCTGTTTGTGTGTGTGTGCGTCTCTCTCTCCCCTGTTTGTGTGTGTGTGTCTCTCTCTCCCCTGTTTGTGTGTGTATGTCTCTGTCCCCTGTTTGTGTGTGTGTGTCTCACGCTCTCCTCTGTTTGTGTGTGTGTGTGTGTCTCTCTCCCCCCTGTTTGTGTGTGTGTGTGTCTCTCTCTCTCCTCTGTTTGTGTGTGTGTGTGTGTCTCACGCTCTCCTCTGTTTGTGTGTGTGTGTCTCTCTCCCCCCTGTTTGTGTGTGTGTGTGTCTCTCTCTCTCCTCTGTTTGTGTGTGTGTGTGTGTCTCACGCTCTCCTCTGTTTGTGTGTGTGTGTCTCTCTCCCCCCTGTTTGTGTGTGTGTGTGTCTCTCTCTCTCCTCTGTTTGTGTGTGTGTGTGTGTCTCACGCTCTCCTCTGTTTGTGTGTGTGTGTCTCTCTCTCCCCTGTTTGTGTGTGTGTGTGTCTCTCTCTCTCCTCTGTTTGTGTGTGTGTGTGTGTCTCTCTCCCCCCTGTTTGTGTGTGTGTGTGTCTCTCTCTCTCCTCTGTTTGTGTGTGTGTGTCTCTCTCCCCCCTGTTTGTGTGTGTATGTCTCTCTCCCCTGTTTGTGTGTGTGTGTCTCTCTCTCCCCTATTTGTGTTTGTGTGTCTCTCTCTCCCCCATTTCTTTGTGTCTCTCTCCCCTGTTTGTGTGTGTTTCTCTCTCTCCCCTGTTTGTGTGTGTGTGTGTCTCTCTCTCCCCTGTTTGTGTGTGTGTCTCTCTCTCCTCTGTTTGAGTGTGTGTGTATGTCTCTCTCTCCCCTGTTTGTGTGTGTGTGTGTGTGTCTCTCTCACCCCTGTTTGTGTGTGTGTGTGCGTCTCTCTCTCCCCTGTTTGTGTGTGTGTCTCTCTCTCCCCTGTTTGTGTGTGTGTCTCTCTCTCCCCTATTTGTGTGTGTGTGTCTCTCTCTCCCCTGTTTGTGTGTGTGTGTCTCTCTCTCTCTCCCCTGTTTGTGTGTGTGTTTCCCTCTCCCCTGTTTGTGTGTGTGTCTCTCTCTCCCCTGTTTGTGTGTGTGTTTCCCTCTACCCTGTTTGTGTGTGTGTCTCTCTCTCTCCCCTTTTTGGGTGTGCGTCTCTCTCTCTCCCCTATTTGTGTCTGTGTGTCTCTCGCTCCCCTGTTTGTGTGTGTCTCTCCATCTTCCCTGTTTGTGTGTGTGTCTCTCTCTCCCCGTTTGTGTGTGTGTCTCTCTCTCCCCTGTTTGTGTGTCTCTCTCTCCCCTGTTTGTGTGTGTGTGTCTCCCTCTCTCCCCTGTTTGTGTGTCTCTCTCTACCATGTTTGTGTGTGTGTGTCTCCCTCTCTCCCCGTTTCTGTGTGTGTGTGTCTCTCTCTCCCCTGTTTGTGTGTGTGTCTCTCTCTCCTCTGTTTGAGTGTGTGTGTATGTCTCTCTCTCTCCCCTGTTTGTGTGTGTGTGTCTCTCTCTCCCCTGATTGTGTGTGTGTCTCTCACTCTCCCCTGTTTGTGTGTATGTCTCTCTCTCCCCTGTTTGTGTGTGTGTGTGTGTGTCTCTCTCACCCCTGTTTGTGTGTGTGTGTGCGTCTCTCTCCCCTGTTTGTGTGTGTGTGTGTCTCTCTCTCCCCTATTTGTGTGTGTGTGTCTCTCTCTCCCCTGTTTGTGTGTGTGTGTCTCTCTCTCTCTCCCCTGTTTGTGTGTGTGTGTGTGTCTCTGTCTCTCCCCGTTTGTGTGTGTCTCTCTCTCCCCTGTTTGTGTGTGTCTCTCTCTCCTCTGTTTGTGTGTGTGTGTCTCTCTCTCTCCCCTGTTTGTGTGTGTGTGTCTCTCTCTCCCCTATTTGTGTTTGTGTGTCTCTCTCTCCCCCGTTTGTGTGTGTCTCTCTCCCCTGTTTGTGTGTTTTCTCTCTCCCCTGTTTGTGTGTGTGTGTCTCTCTCTCTCCCCTGTTTGTGTGTGTGTGTGTGTCTCTCTCTCCCCAGTTTGTGTGTATGTGTGTCTCTCTCTCCCCTGTTTGTGTGTGTGTCTCTCTCTCCCCTGTTTGTGTGTGTCTCTCTCCCCTGTCTGTGTGTGTGTCTCACTCTCTCCCCTGTTTGTGTGTTTGTGTGTGTGTGTCTCTCTCTCTCTGTTTGTGTGTGTGTCTCTCTCTCCCCCCTGTTTGTGTGTGTCTCTCTCTCCCGTTTTTGTGTGTGTGTGTCTCTCTCTCCCCTGTTTGTGTGTGTGTGTCTCTCTCTCCCCCCTGTTTGTGTGTGTTTCTCTCTCCCGTTTTTGTGTGTGTGTGTCTCTCTCTCCCCTGTTTGTGTGTGTGTGTCTCTCTCTCTCCTCTGTTTGTGTGTGTGTGTGTGTGTGTCTCTCCCCCCTGTTTGTGTGTGTCTCGCTCTCCCCTGTTTGTGTGTGTGTGTCTCTCTCTCCCCTGTTTGTGTGTGTGTGTCTCTCTCTCTCTCCACTGTTTGTGTGTGTGTGTGTGTGTGTGTCTCTCTCTCCCCTGTTTGTGTGTGTCTCTCTCTCCCCTGTTTGTGTGTGTCTCTCTCTCCCCTGTTTGTGTGTGTGTCTCTCTCCCCTGTTTGTGTGGGTGTGTGTCTCTCTCTCTCCCCTGTTTGTGTGTGTCTCTCTCTCCCCTGTTTGTGTGTGTGTGTCTCTCTCTCCCCTATTTGTGTTTGTGTGTCTCTCTCTCCCCCATTTCTTTGTGTCTCTCTCCCCTGTTTGTGTGTGTTTCTCTCTCTCCCCTGTTTGTGTGTGTGTGTGTCTCTCTCTCCCCTGTTTGTGTGTGTGTCTCTCTCTCCTCTGTTTGAGTGTGTGTGTATGTCTCTCTCTCCCCTGTTTGTGTGTGTGTGTGTGTGTCTCTCTCACCCCTGTTTGTGTGTGTGTGTGCGTCTCTCTCTCCCCTGTTTGTGTGTGTGTCTCTCTCTCCCCTGTTTGTGTGTGTGTCTCTCTCTCTCCCCTGTTTGTGTGTGTGTCTCTCACTCTCCCCTGTTTTGTGTGTGTCTCTCTCTCCTCTGTTTGAGTGTGTGTGTATGTCTCTCTCTCCCCTGTTTGTGTGTGTGTGTGTGTGTCTCTCTCACCCCTGTTTGTGTGTGTGTGCGTCTCTCTCTCCCCTGTTTGTGTGTGTGTGTCTCTCTCTCCCCTGTTTGTGTGTGTATGTCTCTGTCCCCTGTTTGTGTGTGTGTGTCTCACGCTCTCCTCTGTTTGTGTGTGTGTGTGTGTCTCTCTCCCCCCTGTTTGTGTGTGTGTGTGTCTCTCTCTCTCCTCTGTTTGTGTGTGTGTGTGTGTCTCACGCTCTCCTCTGTTTGTGTGTGTGTGTCTCTCTCCCCCCTGTTTGTGTGTGTGTGTGTCTCTCTCTCTCCTCTGTTTGTGTGTGTGTGTGTGTCTCACGCTCTCCTCTGTTTGTGTGTGTGTGTCTCTCTCCCCCCTGTTTGTGTGTGTGTGTGTCTCTCTCTCTCCTCTGTTTGTGTGTGTGTGTGTGTCTCACGCTCTCCTCTGTTTGTGTGTGTGTGTCTCTCTCTCCCCTGTTTGTGTGTGTGTGTGTCTCTCTCTCTCCTCTGTTTGTGTGTGTGTGTGTGTCTCTCTCCCCCCTGTTTGTGTGTGTGTGTGTCTCTCTCTCTCCTCTGTTTGTGTGTGTGTGTCTCTCTCCCCCCTGTTTGTGTGTGTATGTCTCTCTCCCCTGTTTGTGTGTGTGTGTCTCACGCTCTCCTCTGTTTGTGTGTGTGTGTCTCTCTCTCCCCTGTTTGTGTGTGTGTGTGTCTCTCTCTCTCCTCTTGTGTGTGTGTGTGTGTGTCTCTCTCCCCCCTGTTTGTGTGTGTGTCTCTCTCTCCCCTTTTTGTGTGTGTGTGTGTGTGTCTCTCTCTCCTCTGTGTGTGTGTGTGTGTGTGTGTCTCTTCCCCCTGTTTGTGTGTGTCTCTCTCTCCCCTGTTTGTGTGTGTGTCTCTCTCTCCCCTGTTTTGTGTGTGTGTGTCTCTCTCTCCCCTGTTTGTGTGTGTGTGTGTGTGTCTCTGTCTCTCCCCTGTTTGTGTGTGTCTTTCTCTCCCCTGTTTGTGTGTGTCTCTCTCTCCCCTGTTTGTGTGTGTGTGTCTCTCTCTCCCCTGTTTGTGTGTGTCTCTCTCTCCTCTGTTTGTGTGTGTGTGTCTCTCTCTCTCCCCTGTTTGTGTGTGTGTGTCTCTCTCTCCCCTATTTGTGTTTGTGTGTCTCTCTCTCCCCCGTTTGTGTGTGTCTCTCTCCCCTGTTTGTGTGTTTTCTCTCTCCCCTGTTTGTGTGTGTGTGTCTCTCTCTCTCCCCTGTTTGTGTGTGTGTGTGTGTCTCTCTCTCCCCAGTTTGTGTGTATGTGTGTCTCTCTCTCCCCTGTTTGTGTGTGTGTCTCTCTCTCCCCTGTTTGTGTGTGTCTCTCTCCCCTGTCTGTGTGTGTGTCTCACTCTCTCCCCTGTTTGTGTGTTTGTGTGTGTGTGTCTCTCTCTCTCTGTTTGTGTGTGTGTCTCTCTCTCCCCCCTGTTTGTGTGTGTCTCTCTCTCCCGTTTTTGTGTGTGTGTGTCTCTCTCTCCCCTGTTTGTGTGTGTGTGTCTCTCTCTCCCCCCTGTTTGTGTGTGTTTCTCTCTCCCGTTTTTGTGTGTGTGTGTCTCTCTCTCCCCTGTTTGTGTGTGTGTGTCTCTCTCTCTCCTCTGTTTGTGTGTGTGTGTGTGTGTCTCTCTCTCCCCTGTTTGTGTGTGTCTCTCTCTCCCCTGTTTGTGTGTGTGTGTCTCTCTCTCCCCTGTTTGTGTGTGTGTCTCTCTCCCCTGTTTGTGTGGGTGTGTGTCTCTCTCTCTCCCCTGTTTGTGTGTGTCTCTCTCTCCCCTGTTTGTGTGTGTGTGTCTCTCTCTCCCCTATTTGTGTTTGTGTGTCTCTCTCTCCCCCATTTCTTTGTGTCTCTCTCCCCTGTTTGTGTGTGTTTCTCTCTCTCCCCTGTTTGTGTGTGTGTGTGTCTCTCTCTCCCCTGTTTGTGTGTGTGTCTCTCTCTCCTCTGTTTGAGTGTGTGTGTATGTCTCTCTCTCCCCTGTTTGTGTGTGTGTGTGTGTGTCTCTCTCACCCCTGTTTGTGTGTGTGTGTGCGTCTCTCTCTCCCCTGTTTGTGTGTGTGTCTCTCTCTCCCCTGTTTGTGTGTGTGTCTCTCTCTCTCCCCTGTTTATGTGTGTGTCTCTCACTCTCCCCTGTTTTGTGTGTGTCTCTCTCTCCTCTGTTTGAGTGTGTGTGTATGTCTCTCTCTCCCCTGTTTGTGTGTGTGTGTGTGTGTCTCTCTCACCCCTGTTTGTGTGTGTGTGCGTCTCTCTCTCCCCTGTTTGTGTGTGTGTGTCTCTCTCTCCCCTGTTTGTGTGTGTATGTCTCTGTCCCCTGTTTGTGTGTGTGTGTCTCACGCTCTCCTCTGTTTGTGTGTGTGTGTCTCTCTCTCCCCTGTTTGTGTGTGTGTGTGTCTCTCTCTCTCCTCTGTTTGTGTGTGTGTGTGTGTCTCTCTCCCCCCTGTTTGTGTGTGTGTGTGTCTCTCTCTCTCCTCTGTTTGTGTGTGTGTGTGTGTCTCTCTCCCCCCTGTTTGTGTGTGTATGTCTCTCTCCCCTGTTTGTGTGTGTGTGTCTCACGCTCTCCTCTGTTTGTGTGTGTGTGTCTCTCTCTCCCCTGTTTGTGTGTGTGTGTGTCTCTCTCTCTCTCCTCTGTTTGTGTGTGTGTGTCTCTCTCCCCCCTGTTTGTGTGTGTGTCTCTCTCTCCCCTTTTTCTGTGTGTGTGTGTGTGTCTCTTCCCCCTGTTTGTGTGTGTCTCTCTCTCCCCTGTTTGCGTGTGTGTCTCTCTCACCCCTGTTTGTGTGTGTGTGTGCGTCTCTCTCTCCCCTGTTTGTGTGTGTGTCTCTCTCTCCCCTGTTTGTGTGTGTGTCTCTCTCTCCCCTATTTGTGTGTGTGTGTCTCTCTCTCCCCTGTTTGTGTGTGTGTGTCTCTCTCTCTCTCCCCTGTTTGTGTGTGTGTTTCCCTCTCCCCTGTTTGTGTGTGTGTCTCTCTCTCCCCTGTTTGTGTGTGTGTTTCCCTCTACCCTGTTTGTGTGTGTGTCTCTCTCTCTCCCCTTTTTGGGTGTGCGTCTCTCTCTCTCCCCTATTTGTGTCTGTGTGTCTCTCGCTCCCCTGTTTGTGTGTGTCTCTCCATCTTCCCTGTTTTTGTGTGTGTCTCTCTCTCCCCGTTTGTGTGTGTGTCTCTCTCTCCCCTGTTTGTGTGTCTCTCTCTCCCCTGTTTGTGTGTGTGTGTCTCCCTCTCTCCCCTGTTTGTGTGTCTCTCTCTACCATGTTTGTGTGTGTGTGTCTCCCTCTCTCCCCGTTTCTGTGTGTGTGTGTCTCTCTCTCCCCTGTTTGTGTGTGTGTCTCTCTCTCCTCTGTTTGAGTGTGTGTGTATGTCTCTCTCTCTCCCCTGTTTGTGTGTGTGTGTCTCTCTCTCCCCTGATTGTGTGTGTGTCTCTCACTCTCCCCTGTTTGTGTGTATGTCTCTCTCTCCCCTGTTTGTGTGTGTGTGTGTGTGTCTCTCTCACCCCTGTTTGTGTGTGTGTGTGCGTCTCTCTCCCCTGTTTGTGTGTGTGTGTGTCTCTCTCTCCCCTATTTGTGTGTGTGTGTCTCTCTCTCCCCTGTTTGTGTGTGTGTGTCTCTCTCTCTCTCCCCTGTTTGTGTGTGTGTGTGTGTCTCTGTCTCTCCCCATTTGTGTGTGTCTCTCTCTCCCCTGTTTGTGTGTGTCTCTCTCTCCCCTGTTTGTGTGTGTGTGGCTCTCTCTCTCCCCTGTTTGTGTGTGTGTGTCTCTCTCTCCCCTATTTGTGTTTGTGTGTCTCTCTCTCCCCCGTTTGTGTGTGTCTCTCTCCCCTGTTTGTGTTTTTTCTCTCTCCCCTGTTTGTGTGTGTGTGTGTCTCTCTCTCCCCTGTTTGTGTGTGTGTATGTGTGTCTCTCTCTCCCCAGTTTGTGTGTATGTGTGTCTCTCTCTCCCCTGTTTGTGTGTGTGTCTCTCTCTCCCCTGTTTGTGTGTGTCTCTCTCCCCTGTCTGTGTGTGTGTCTCACTCTCTCCCCTGTTTGTGTGTTTGTGTGTGTGTGTCTCTCTCTCTCTGTTTGTGTGTGTGTGTGTGTCTCTCTCTCCCCCCTGTTTGTGTGTGTCTCTCTCTCCCGTTTTTGTGTGTGTGTGTCTCTCTCTCCCCTGTTTGTGTGTGTGTGTCTCTCTCTCCCCCCTGTTTGTGTGTGTTTCTCTCTCCCGTTTTTGTGTGTGTGTGTCTCTCTCTCCCCTGTTTGTGTGTGTGTGTCTCTCTCTCTCCTCTGTTTGTGTGTGTGTGTGTGTGTGTCTCTCCCCCCTGTTTGTGTGTGTCTCGCTCTCCCCTGTTTGTGTGTGTGTGTCTCTCTCTCCCCTGTTTGTGTGTGTGTGTCTCTCTCTCTCTCCACTGTTTGTGTGTGTGTGTGTGTGTCTCTGTCTCTCCGCTGTTTGTGTGTGTCTCTCTCTCTCCCCTGTTTGTGTGTGTCTCTCTCTCCCCTGTTTGTGTGTGTCTCTCTCTCCCCTGTTTGTGTGTGTCTCTCTCTCCCCTGTTTGTGTGTGTGTCTCTCTCCCCTGTTTGTGTGGGTGTGTGTCTCTCTCTCTCCCCTGTTTGTGTGTGTCTCTCTCTCCCCTGTTTGTGTGTGTGTGTCTCTCTCTCCCCTATTTGTGTTTGTGTATCTCTCTCTCCCCCATTTCTTTGTGTCTCTCTCCCCTGTTTGTGTGTGTTTCTCTCTCTCCCCTGTTTGTGTGTGTGTGTGTCTCTCTCTCCCCTGTTTGTGTGTGTGTCTCTCTCTCCTCTGTTTGAGTGTGTGTGTATGTCTCTCTCTCCCCTGTTTGTGTGTGTATGTGTGTGTCTCTCTCACCCCTGTTTGTGTGTGTGTGTGCGTCTCTCTCTCCCCTGTTTGTGTGTGTGTCTCTCTCTCCCCTGTTTGTGTGTGTGTCTCTCTCTCCTCTGTTTGAGTGTGTGTGTATGTCTCTCTCTCCCCTGTTTGTGTGTGTGTGTGTGTGTCTCTCTCACCCCTGTTTGTGTGTGTGTGTGCGTCTCTCTCTCCCCTGTTTGTGTGTGTGTGTCTCTCTCTCCCCTGTTTGTGTGTGTATGTCTCTGTCCCCTGTTTGTGTGTGTGTGTCTCACGCTCTCCTCTGTTTGTGTGTGTGTGTCTCTCTCTCCCCTGTTTGTGTGTGTGTGTGTCTCTCTCTCTCCTCTGTTTGTGTGTGTGTGTGTGTCTCTCTCCCCCCTGTTTGTGTGTGTGTGTGTCTCTCTCTCTCCTCTGTTTGTGTGTGTGTGTGTGTCTCTCTCCCCCCTGTTTGTGTGTGTATGTCTCTCTCCCCTGTTTGTGTGTGTGTGTCTCACGCTCTCCTCTGTTTGTGTGTGTGTGTCTCTCTCTCCCCTGTTTGTGTGTGTGTGTGTCTCTCTTTCTCCTCTGTTTGTGTGTGTGTGTGTCTCTCTCCCCCCTGTTTGTGTGTGTGTCTCTCTCTCCCCTTTTTGTGTGTGTGTGTGTGTCTCTCTCTCCTCTGTGTGTGTGTGTGTGTGTGTGTGTGTGTCTCTTCCCCCTGTTTGTGTGTGTCTCTCTCTCCCCTGTTTGCGTGTGTGTCTCTCTCTCCCCTGTTTTGTGTGTGTGTCTCCCTCTCTCCCCTGTTTGTGTGTGTGTGTGTGTGTCTCTGTCTCTCCTCTGTTTGTGTGTGTCTCTCTCTCCCCTGTTTGTGTGTGTGTCTCTCTCCCCTGTTTGTGTGTGTGTGTCTCTCTCTCCCCTATTTGTGTTTGTGTGTCTCTCTCTCCCCCGTTTGTGTGTGTGTGTGTCTCTCTCTCCCCTGTTTGTGTGTGTGTGTGTGTCTCTCTCTCTCCCCTGTTTGTGTGTATGTGTGTCTCTCTCTCCCCTGTTTGTGTGTGTGTGTCTCTCTCTCCCCTGTTTGTGTGTGTGTGTGTCTCTCTCTCCCCTATTTGTGTGTGTGTGTCTCTCTCTCCCCTGTTTGTGTGTGTGTGTCTCTCTCTCTCTCCCCTGTTTGTGTGTGTGTTTCCCTCTCCCCTGTTTGTGTGTGTGTCTCTCTCTCCCCTGTTTGTGTGTGTGTTTCCCTCTACACTGTTTGTGTGTGTGTCTCTCTCTCTCCCCTTTTTGGGTGTGCGTCTCTCCCTCTCCCCTATTTGTGTCTGTGTGTCTCTCGCTCCCCTGTTTGTGTGTGTCTCTCCATCTTCCCTGTTTGTGTGTGTGTCTCTCTCTCCCCGTTTGTGTGTGTGTCTCTCTCTCCCCTGTTTGTGTGTCTCTCTCTACCATGTTTGTGTGTGTGTCTCCCTCTCTCCCCGTTTCTGTGTGTGTGTGTCTCTCTCTCCCCTGTTTGTGTGTGTGTCTCTCTCTCCTCTGTTTGAGTGTGTGTGTATGTCTCTCTCTCTCCCCTGTTTGTGTGTGTGTGTCTCTCTCTCCCCTGATTGTGTGTGTGTCTCTCACTCTCCCCTGTTTGTGTGTATGTCTCTCTCTCCCCTGTTTGTGTGTGTGTGTGTGTGTCTCTCTCACCCCTGTTTGTGTGTGTGTGTGCGTCTCTCTCCCCTGTTTGTGTGTGTGTGTGTCTCTCTCTCCCCTATTTGTGTGTGTGTGTCTCTCTCTCCCCTGTTTGTGTGTGTGTGTCTCTCTCTCTCTCCCCTGTTTGTGTGTGTGTGTGTGTCTCTGTCTCTCCCCGTTTGTGTGTGTCTCTCTCTCCCCTGTTTGTGCGTGTCTCTCTCTCCCCTGTTTGTGTGTGTGTGTCTCTCTCTCTCCCCTGTTTGTGTGTGTGTGTCTCTCTCTCCCCTATTTGTGTTTGTGTGTCGCTCTCTCCCCCGTTTGTGTGTGTCTCTCTCCCCTGTTTGTGTGTTTTCTCTCTCCCCTGTTTGTGTGTGTGTGTCTCTCTCTCTCCCCTGTTTGTGTGTGTGTGTGTGTCTCTCTCTCCCCTGTTTGTGTGTATGTGTGTCTCTCTCTCCCCTGTTTGTGTGTGTGTCTCTCTCTCTCCCCTGTTTGTGTGTGACTCTCTCCCCTGTCTGTGTGTGTGTCTCACTCTCTCCCCTGTTTGTGTGTTTGTGTGTGTGTGTCTCTCTCTCTCTGTTTGTGTGTGTGTGTGTGTCTCTCTCTCCCCCCTGTTTGTGTGTGTCTCTCTCTCCCGTTTTTGTGTGTGTGTGTCTCTCTCTCCCCTGTTTGTGTGTGTGTGTCTCTCTCTCCCCCCTGTTTGTGTGTGTTTCTCTCTCCCGTTTTTGTGTGTGTGTGTCTCTCTCTCCCCTGTTTGTGTGTGTGTGTCTCTCTCTCTCCTCTGTTTGTGTGTGTGTGTGTGTGTGTGTCTCTCCCCCCTGTTTGTGTGTGTCTCGCTCTCCCCTGTTTGTGTGTGTGTGTCTCTCTCTCTCCTGTTTGTGTGTGTGTGTCTCTCTCTCTCTCCACTGTTTGTGTGTGTGTGTGTGTCTCTCTCTCCCCTGTTTGTGTGTGTCTCTGTCTCCCCCCTGTTTGTGTGTGTCTCTCTCTCCCCTGTTTGTGTGTGTCACTCTCTCCCCTGTTTGTGTGTGTCTCTCTCTCCCCTGTTTGTGTGTGTGTGTGTGTCTCTCTCCCCTGTTTGTGTGTGTCTCTCTCTCCCCTGTTTGTGTGTGTGTGTCTCTCTCTCCCCTATTTGTGTTTGTGTGTCTCTCTCTCCCCCATTTCTTTGTGTCTCTCTCCCCTGTTTGTGTGTCTCTCTCTCCCCTGTTTGTGTGTGTGTGTCTCCCTCTCTCCCCTGTTTGTGTGTCTCTCTCTACCATGTTTGTGTGTGTGTGTCTCCCTCTCTCCCCGTTTCTGTGTGTGTGTGTCTCTCTCTCCCCTGTTTGTGTGTGTGTCTCTCTCTCCCCTGTTTGTGTGTGTGTCTCTCTCTCCCCTGTTTGTGTGTGTGTGTGTGTGTCTCTCACTCTCCCCTGTTTGTGTGTATGTCTCTCTCTCCCCTGTTTGTGTGTGTGTGTGTGTGTCTCTCTCACCCCTGTTTGTGTGTGTGTGTGCGTCTCTCTCCCCTGTTTGTGTGTGTGTGTGTCTCTCTCTCCCCTATTTGTGTGTGTGTGTCTCTCTCTCCCCTGTTTGTGTGTGTGTGTCTCTCTCTCTCTCCCCTGTTTGTGTGTGTGTCTCTGTCTCTCCCCGTTTGTGTGTGTCTCTCTCTCCCCTGTTTGTGTGTGTCTCTCTCTCCCCTGTTTGTGTGTGTGTGTCTCTCTCTCTCCCCTGTTTGTGTGTGTGTGTCTCTCTCTCCCCTATTTGTGTTTGTGTGTCTCTCTCTCCCCCGTTTGTGTGTGTCTCTCTCCCCTGTTTGTGTGTTTTCTCTCTCCCCTGTTTGCGTGTGTGTGTCTCTCTCTCTCCCCTGTTTGTGTGTTTGTGTGTGTGTGTCTCTCTCTCTCTGTTTGTGTGTGTGTGTGTGTCTCTCTCTCCCCCCTGTTTGTGTGTGTCTCTCTCTCCCGTTTTTGTGTGTGTGTGTCTCTCTCTCCCCTGTTTGTGTGTGTGTGTCTCTCTCTCCCCCCTGTTTGTGTGTGTTTCTCTCTCCCGTTTTTGTGTGTGTGTGTCTCTCTCTCCCCTGTTTGTGTGTGTGTGTCTCTCTCTCCCCCCTGTTTGTGTGTGTTTCTCTCTCCCGTTTTTGTGTGTGTGTGTCTCTCTCTCCCCTGTTTGTGTGTGTATGTCTCTCTCTCTCCCCTGTTTGTGTGTGTGTGTCTCTCTCTCCCCTGATTGTGTGTGTGTCTCTCACTCTCCCCTGTTTGTGTGTGTATGTCTCACTCTCCCCTGTTTGTGTGTGTGTGGCTCTCTCTCCCCTGTTTGTGTGTGTGTGTGTGTGTGTCTCTCTCACCCCTGTTTGTGTGTGTGTGTGCGTCTCTCTCCCCTGTTTGTGTGTGTGTGTGTCTCTCTCTCCCCTATTTGTGTGTGTGTGTCTCTCTCTCCCCTGTTTGTGTGTGTGTGTCTCTCTCTCTCTCCCCTGTTTGTGTGTGTGTGTGTGTCTCTGTCTCTCCCCCTTTGTGTGTGTCTCTCTCTCCCCTGTTTGTGTGTGTCTCTCTCTCCCCTGTTTGTGTGTGTGTGTCTCTCTCTCTCCCCTGTTTGTGTGTGTGTGTCTCTCTCTCCCCTATTTGTGTTTGTGAGTCTCTCTCTCCCCCGTTTGTGTGTGTCTCTCTCCCCTGTTTGTGTGTTTTCTCTCTCCCCTGTTTGTGTGTGTGTGTCTCTCTCTCTCCCCTGTGTGTGTGTGTGTGTGTGTGTCTCTCTCTCCCCTGTTTGTGTGTGTGTCTCTCTCTCCCCTGTTTGTGTGTGTCTCTCTCCCCTGTCTGTGTGTGTGTCTCACTCTCTCCCCGTTTGTGTGTTTGTGTGTGTGTGTCTCTCTCTCTCTGTTTGTGTGTGTGTGTGTGTGTGTCTCTCTCTCCCCCCTGTTTGTGTGTGTCTCTCTCTCCCGTTTTTGTGTGTGTGTGTCTCTCTCTCCCCCCTGTTTGTGTGTGTTTCTCTCTCCCGTTTTTGTGTGTGTGATTCTCTCTCTCCCCTGTTTGTGTGTGTGTGTCTCTCTCTCTCCTCTGTTTGTGTGTGTGTGTGTGTGTGTCTCTCCCCCCTGTTTGTGTGTGTCTCGCTCTCCCCTGTTTGTGTGTGTGTGTCTCTCTCTCTCCTGTTTGTGTGTGTGTGTCTCTCTCTCTCTCCACTGTTTGTGTGTGTGTGTGTGTGTCTCTGTCTCTCCCCTGTTTGTGTGTGTCTCTCTCTCCCCTGTTTATGTGTGTCTCTCTCTCCCCTGTTTGTGTGTGTCTCTCTCTCCCCTGTTTGTGTGTGTGTCTCTCTCCCCTGTTTTTGTGTGTGTGTGTGTCTCTCTCTCTCCCCAGTTTGTGTGTGTCTCTCTCTCCCCTGTTTGTGTGTGTGTGTCTCTCTCTCCCCTATTTGTGTTTGTGTGTCTCTCTCTCCCCCATTTCTTTGTGTCTCTCTCCCCTGTTTGTGTGTGTTTCTCTCTCTCCCCTGTTTGTGTGTGTGTGTGTGTCTCTCTCTCCCCTGTTTGTGTGTGTGTGTGTGTCTCTCTCTCTCCTGTTTGTGTGTATGTGTGTCTCTCTCTCCCCTGTTTGTGTGTGGGTGTCTCTCTCTCTCTCTCCCCTATTTGTGTGTGTGTGTCTCTCTCTCCGCTGTTTGTGTGTGTGTCTCTCTCTCCCCTGTTTGTGTGTGTGTTTCCCTCTACCCTGTTTGTGTGTGTGTCTCTCTCTCTCCCCTTTTTGGGTGTGCGTCTCTCTCTCTCCCCTATTTGTGTCTGTGTGTCTCTCGCTCCCCTGTTTGTGTGTGTCTCTCCATCTTCCCTGTTTGTGTGTGTGTCTCTCTCTCCCCGTTTGTGTGTGTGTCTCTCTCTCCCCTGTTTGTGTGTCTCTCTCTCCCCTGTTTGTGTGTGTGTGTCTCCCTCTCTCCCCTGTTTGTGTGTCTCTCTCTACCATGTTTGTGTGTGTGTGTCTCCCTCTCTCCCCTGTTTCTGTGTGTATGTCTCTCTCTGTCCCCTGTTTGTGTGTGTGTGTCTCTCTCTCCCCTGATTGTGTGTGTGTCTCTCACTCTCCCCTGTTTGTGTGTGTGTCTCTCTCTCCTCTGTTTGAGTGTGTGTGTATGTCTCTCTCTCCCCTGTTTGTGTGTGTGTGTGTGTCTATCTCTCCCCTGTTTGTGTGTGTATGTCTCTGTCCCCTGTTTGTGTGTGTGTGTCTCACGCTCTCCTCTGTTTGTGTGTGTGTGTCTCTCTCTCCCCTGTTTGTGTGTGTGTGTCTCTCTCTCTCTCTACTCTGTTTGTGTGTGTGTGTGTGTCTCTCTCCTCCCTGTTTGTGTGTGTGTGTGTCTCTCTCTCTCCTCTGTTTGTGTGTGTGTCTCTCTCCCCCCTGTTTGTGTGTGTATGTCTCTCTCCCCTGTTTGTGTGTGTGTGTCTCACGCTCTCCTCTGTTTGTGTGTGTGTGTCTCTCTCTCCCCTGTTTGTGTGTGTGTGTCTCTCTCTCTCTCCTCTGTTTGTGTGTGTGTGTGTGTCTCTCTCCCCCCTGTTTGTGTGTGTGTGTGTCTCTCTCTCTCCTCTGTTTGTGTGTGTGTGTGTGTCTCTCTCCCCCCTGTTTGTGTGTGTCTCTCTCTCTCCCCTTTTTGTGTGTGTGTGTGTGTCTCTCTCTCTCCTCTGTGTGTGTGTGTGTGTGTGTCTCTTCCCCCTGTTTGTGTGTGTCTCTCTCTCCCCTGTTTGCGTGTGTGTCTCTCTCTCCCCTGTTTTGTGTGTGTGTCTCTCTCTCCCCTGTTTGTGTGTGTGTGTGTGTGTCTCTGTCTCTCCCCTGTTTGTGTGTGTCTCTCTCTCCCCTGTTTGTGTGTGTCTCTCTCTCCCCTGTTTGTGTGTGTGTGTCTCTCTCTCTCCCCTGTTTGTGTGTGTGTGTCTCTCTCTCCCCTATTTGTGTTTGTGTGTCTCTCTCTCCCCCGTTTGTGTGTGTGTGTGTCTCTCTCTCCCCTGTTTGTGTGTGTGTGTGTCTCTCTCTCTCTCCCCTGTTTGTGTGTATGTGTGTCTCTCTCTCCCCTGTTTGTGTGTGTGTGTCTCTCTCTCCCCTGTTTGTGTGTGTATGTCTCTCTCCCCTGTTTGTGTGTGTGTGTCTCACGCTCTCCTCTGTTTGTGTGTGTGTGTCTCTCTCTCCCCTGTTTGTGTGTGTGTGTCTCTCTCTCTCTCCCCTGTTTGTTTGTGTGTGTGTGTGTCTCTGTCTCTCCCCGTTTGTGTGTGTCTCTCTCTCCCCTGTTTGTGTGTGTCTCTCTCTCCCCTGTTTGTGTGTGTGTGTCTCTCTCTCTCCCCTGTTTGTGTGTGTATGTCTCTCTCCCCTGTTTGTGTGTGTGTGTCTCACGCTCTCTGTTTGTGTGTGTGTGTCTCTCTCTCCCCTGTTTGTGTGTGTGTGTCTCTCTCTCTCTCCTCTGTTTGTGTGTGTGTGTGTCTCTCTCCCCCCTGTTTGTGTGTGTGTGTGTCTCTCTCTCTCCTCTGTTTGTGTGTGTGTGTGTGTGTCTCTCTCCCCCCTGTTTGTGTGTGTCTCTCTCTCTCCCCTTTTTGTGTGTGTGTGTGTCTCTCTCTCTCTCCTCTGTGTGTGTGTGTGTGTGTGTGTGTGTGTGTCTTCCCCCTGTTTGTGTGTGTCTCTCTCTCCCCTGTTTGCGTGTGTGTCTCTCTCTCCCCTGTTTTGTGTGTGTGTCTCTGTCTCTCCCCTGTTTGTGTGTGTCTCTCTCTCCCCTGTTTGTGTGTGTCTCTCTCTCCCCTGTTTGTGTGTGTGTGTCTCTCTCTCTCCCCTGTTTGTGTGTGTGTGTCTCTCTCTCCCCTATTTGTGTTTGTGTGTCTCTCTCTCCCCCGTTTGTGTGTGTGTGTCTCTCTCTCCCCTGTTTGTGTGTGTGTGTGTGTCTCTCTCTCTCCCCTGTTTGTGTGTATGTGTGTCTCTCTCTCCCCTGTTTGTGTGTGTGTGTCTCTCTCTCCCCTGTTTGTGTGTGTGTGTCACTCTCTCCCCTGTTTGTGTGTGTGTGTCTCTCTCTCTCTCCCCTGTGTGTTTGTGTGTGTGTGTGTCTCTGTCTCTCCCCGTTTGTGTGTGTCTCTCTCTCCCCTGTTTGTGTGTGTCTCTCTCTCCCCTGTTTGTGTGTGTGTGGCTCTCTCTCCCCTGTTTGTGTGTGTGTGTCTCTCTCTCCCCTATTTGTGTTTGTGTGTCTCTCTCTCCCCCGTTTGTGTGTGTCTCTCTCCCCTGTTTGTGTGTTTTCTCTCTCCCCTGTTTGTGTGTGTGTGTGTGTGTGTCTCTCTCTCTCTGTTTGTGTGTGTCTCTCTCTCCCCCCTGTTTGTGTGTGTCTCTCTCTCCCGTTTTTGTGTGTGTGTGTCCCTCTCTCCCCTGTTTGTGTGTGTTTGTGTGTCTCTCTCTCTCCCCTGTTTGTGTGTGTCTCTCTCTCCTCTGTGTGTCTCTCCCTCTCCCCTGTTTGTGTGTGTGTGTGTCTCTCTCTCTCCCCTGTTTGTGTGTGTGTCTCTCTCCCCTGTTTGTGTGTGTCTCTCTCTCCCCTGTTTGTGTGTGTGTCTCTCTCTCTCCCCTGTTTGTGTGTGTGTGTCTCTCTCTCCCCTATTTGTGTTTGTGTCTCTCTCTATCCCCCGTTTGTGTGTGTCTCTCTCCCCTGTTTGTGTGTGTTTCTCTCTCTCCCCTGTTTGTGTGTGTGTGTGTGTGTGTGTCTCTCTCTCCCCTGTTTGTGTGTATGTGTGTCTCTCTCTCTCTCCCCTGTTTGTGTGTGTCTCTCTCTCCCCTGTTTGTGTGTGGGTGTCTCTCTCTCTCTCTCCCCTATTTGTGTGTGTGTATCTCTCTCTCCCCTGTTTGTGTGTGTCTCTCTCTCTCTTCCCTGATTGGGTGTGCGTCTCTCTCTCTCCCCTATTTGTGTCTGTGTGTCTCTGGCTCCCCTGTTTGTGTGTGTCTCTCGCTCCCCTGTTTGTGTGTGTCTCTCCATCTTCCCTGTTTGTGTGTGTGTCTCTCTCTCCCCGTTTGTGTGTGTGTCTCTCTCTCCCCTGTTTGTGTGTCTCTCTCTCCCCTGTTTGTGTGTGTGTGTCTCTCTCTCTCCTGTTTGTGTGTGTGTGTGTCTCTCTCTCTCCCCTGTTTGTGTGTGTGTGTGTGTGTCTCTGTCTCTCCCCTGTTTGTGTGTGTCTCTCTCTCCCCTGTTTGTGTGTGTCTCTCTCCCCCCTGTTTGTGTGTGTGTGTCTCTCTCTCTCCCCTGTTTGTGTGTGTGTGTCTCTCTCTCCCCTATTTGTGTTTGTGTGTCTCTCTCTCCCCCGTTTGTGTGTGTGTGTGTCTCTCTCTCCCCTGTTTGTGTGTGTGTGTGTCTCTCTCTCTCCCCTGTTTGTGTGTATGTGTGTCTCTCTCTCCCCTGTTTGTGTGTGTGTGTCTCTCTCTCCCCTGTTTGTGTGTGTGTGTGTCTCTCTCTCTCCTGTTTGTGTGTATGTGTGTCTCTCTCTCCCCTGTTTGTGTGTGGGTGTCTCTCTCTCTCTCTCCCCTATTTGTGTGTGTGTGTCTCTCTCTCCCCTGTTTGTGTGTGTGTGTCTCTCTCTCCCCTGATTGTGTGTGTGTCTCTCACTCTCCCCTGTTTGTGTGTACGTCTCTCTCTCCCCTGTTTGTGTGTGTGTGTGTGTGTCTCTCTCACCCCTGTTTGTGTGTGTGTTTCCCTCTACCCTGTTTGTGTGTGTGTCTCTCTCTCTCCCCTTTTTGGGTGTGCGTCTCTCTCTCTCCCCTATTTGTGTCTGTGTGTCTCTCGCTCCCCTGTTTGTGTGTGTCTCTCCATCTTCCCTGTTTGTGTGTGTGTCTCTCTCTCCCCGTTTGTGTGTGTGTCTCTCTCTCCCCTGTTTGTGTGTCTCTCTCTCCCGTTTGTGTGTGTGTCTCCCTCTCTCCCCTGTTTGTGTGTGTGTCTCTCTCTCCTCTGTTTGAGTGTGTGTGTATGTCTCTCTCTCTCCCCTGTTTGTGTGTGTGTGTCTCTCTCTCCCCTGATTGTGTGTGTGTCTCTCTCTCCCCTGATTGTGTGTGTGTCTCTCACTCTCCCCTGTTTGTGTGTATGTCTCTCTCTCCCCTGTTTGTGTGTGTGTGTGTGTGTCTCTCTCACCCCTGTTTGTGTGTGTGTGTGCGTCTCTCTCCCGTTTGTGTGTGTGTGTGTCTCTCTCTCCCCTATTTGTGTGTGTGTGTCTCTCTCTCCCCTGTTTGTGTGTGTGTGTGTCTCTCTCTCTCCCCTGTTTGTGTGTGTGTGTGTGTCTCTGTCTCTCCCCGTTTGTGTGTGTCTCTCTCTCCCCTGTTTGTGTGTGTCTCTCTCTCCCCTGTTTGTGTGTGTGTGTCTCTCTCTCTCCCCTGTTTGTGTGTGTGTGTCTCTCTCTCCCCTATTTGTGTTTGTGTGTCTCTCTCTCCCCCGTTTGTGTGTGTCTCTCTCCCCTGTTTGTGTGTTTTCTCTCTCCCCTGTTTGTGTGTGTGTGTCTCTCTCTCTCCCCTGTTTGTGTGTGTGTGTGTGTCTCTCTCTCCCCTGTTTGTGTGTATGTGTGTCTCTCTCTCCCCTGTTTGTGTGTGTGTCTCTCTCTCCCCTGTTTGTGTGTGTCTCTCTCCCCTGTCTGTGTGTGTGTCTCACTCTCTCCCCTGTTTGTGTGTGTGTGTGTGTGTCTCTCTCCCCTGTTTGTGTGTTTTCTCTCTCCCCTGTTTGTGTGTGTGTGTCTCTCTCTCTCCCCTGTTTGTGTGTGTGTGTGTGTCTCTCTCTCCCCTGTTTGTGTGTGTCTCTCTCCCCTGTCTGTGTGTGTGTCTCACTCTCTCCCCTGTTTGTGTGTCTCTCTCTCCCCTGTCTGTGTGTGTGTCTCACTCTCTCCCCAGTTTGTGTGTTTGTGTGTGTGTGTCTCTCTCTCTCTGTTTGTGTGTGTGTGTCTCTCTCCCCCCTGTTTGTGTGTGTCTCTCTCTCCCGTTTTTGTGTGTGTGTGTCTCTCTCTCCCCTGTTTGTGTGTGTGTGTCTCTCTCTCCCCCCTGTTTGTGTGTGTTTCTCTCTCCCGTTTTTGTGTGTGTGTGTCTCTCTCTCCCCTGTTTGTGTGTGTGTGTCTCTCTCTCCTCTGTTTGTGTGTGTGTGTGTGTGTGTCTCTCCCCCCTGTTTGTGTGTGTCTCGCTCTCCCCTGTTTGTGTGTGTGTGTCTCTCTCTCTCCTGTTTGTGTGTGTGTGTCTCTCTCTCTCTCCACTGTTTGTGTGTGTGTGTGTGTGTCTCTGTCTCTCCCCTGTTTGTGTGTGTCTCTCTCTCCCCTGTTTGTGTGTGTCTCTCTCTCCCTTGTTTGTGTGTGTCTCTCTCTCCCCTGTTTGTGTGTGTGTCTCTCTCCCCTGTTTGTGTGTGTGTGTGTCTCTCTCTCCCCTGTTTGTGTGTGTGTGTCTCTCTCTCCCCTGTTTGTGTGTGTGTGTCTCTCTCTCCCCTATTTGTGTTTGTGTGTCTCTCTCTCCCCCATTTCTTTGTGTCTCTCTCCCCTGTTTGTGTGTGTTTCTCTCTCTCCCCTGTTTGTGTGTGTGTGTGTCTCTCTCTCCCCTGTTTGTGTGTGTGTGTGTGTCTCTCTCTCTCCTGTTTGTGTGTATGTGTGTCTCTCTCTCCCCTGTTTGTGTGTGGGTGTCTCTCTCTCTCTCTCCCCTATTTGTGTGTGTGTGTCTCGCTCCCCTGTTTGTGTGTGTGTTTCCCTCTACCCTGTTTGTGTGTGTGTCTCTCTCTCTCCCCTTTTTGGGTGTGCGTCTCTCTCTCTCCCCTATTTGTGTCTGTGTGTCTCTCGCTCCCCTGTTTGTGTGTGTCTCTCCATCTTCCCTGTTTGTGTGTGTGTCTCTCTCTCCCCGTTTGTGTGTGTGTCTCTCTCTCCCCTGTTTGTGTGTCTCTCTCTCCCCTGTTTGTGTGTGTGTGTCTCCCTCTCTCCCCTGTTTGTGTGTCTCTCTCTACCATGTTTGTGTGTGTGTGTCTCCCTCTCTCCCCTGTTTGTGTGTGGGTGTCTCTCTCTCTCTCTCCCCTGTTTGTGTGTGTGTGTCTCTCTCTCCCCTGATTGTGTGTGTGTCTCTCACTCTCCCCTGTTTGTGTGTGTGTCTCTCTCTCCTCTGTTTGAGTGTGTGTGTATGTCTCTCTCTCCCCTGTTTGTGTGTGTGTGTGCGTCTCTCTCTCCCCTGTTTGTGTGTGTGTGTCTCTCTCTCCCCTGTTTGTGTGTGTATGTCTCTGTCCCCTGTTTGTGTGTGTGTGTCTCTCTCTCTCTCCTCTGTTTGTGTGTGTGTGTGTGTGTCTCTCTCCCCCCTGTTTGTGTGTGTGTGTGTGTCTCTCTCTCCTCTGTTTGTGTGTGTGTGTGTGTCTCTCTCCCCCCTGTTTGTGTGTGTATGTCTCTCTCCCCTGTTTGTGTGTGTATGTCTCACGCTCTCCTCTGTTTGTGTGTGTGTGTCTCTCTCTCCCCTGTTTGTGTGTGTGTGTCTCTCTCTCTCTCCTCTGTTTGTGTGTGTGTGTGTGTCTCTCTCCCTCCTGTTTGTGTGTGTGTGTGTCTCTCTCTCTCCTCTGTTTGTGTGTGTGTGTGTGTCTCTCTCCCCCCTGTTTGTGTGTGTCTCTCTCTCTCCCCTTTTTGTGTGTGTGTGTGTGTCTCTCTCTCTCCTCTGTGTGTGTGTGTGTGTGTGTGTGTGTGTGTCTCTCCCCCCTGTTTGTGTGTGTTTCTCTCTCCCGTTTTTGTGTGTGTGTGTCTCTCTCTCCCCTGTTTTGTGTGTGTGTCTCTCTCTCTCCCCTGTTTGTGTGTGTGTGTGTGTGTGTCTCTGTCTCTCCCCTGTTTGTGTGTGTCTCTCTCTCCCCTGTTTGTGTGTGTCTCTCTCTCCCCTATTTGTGTGTGTGTGTCTCTCTCTCTCCCCTGTTTGTGTGTGTGTGTCTCTCTCTCCCCTATTTGTGTTTGTGTGTCTCTCTCTCCCCCGTTTGTGTGTGCGTGTGTCTCTCTCTCCCCTGTTTGTGTGTGTGTGTGTGTCTCTCTCTCTCCCCTGTTTGTGTGTATGTGTGTCTCTCTCTCCCCTGTTTGTGTGTGTGTGTCTCTCTCTCCCCTGTTTGTGTGTGTGTGTGTCTCTCTCTCCCCTATTTGTGTGTGTGTGTCTCTCTCTCCCCTGTTTGTGTGTGTGTGTCTCTCTCTCTCTCCCCTGTTTGTTTGTGTGTGTGTGTGTCTCTGTCTCTCCCCGTTTGTGTGTGTCTCTCTCTCCCCTGTTTGTGTGTGTCTCTCTCTCCCCTGTTTGTGTGTGTGTGTCTCTCTCTCTCCCCTGTTTGTGTGTGTGTGTCTCTCTCTCCCCTATTTGTGTTTGTGTGTCTCTCTCTCCCCCGTTTGTGTGTGTGTGTGTCTCTCTCTCCCCTGTTTGTGTGTGTGTCTCTCTCTCTCCCCTGTTTGTGTGTATGTGTGTCTCTCTCTCCCCTGTTTGTGTGTGTGTGTCTCTCTCTCCCCTGTTTGTGTGTGTGTGTGTCTCTCTCTCCCCTGTTTGTGTGTGTGTGTCTCTCTCTCTCTCCCCTGTTTGTGTGTGTGTGTCTCTCTCTCCCCTATTTGTGTTTGTGTGTCTCTCTCTCCCCCGTTTGTGTGTGTCTCTCTCCCCTGTTTGTGTGTTTTCTCTCTCCCCTGTTTGTGTGTGTGTGTGTGTGTGTGTGTGTCTCTCTCTCTGTTTGTGTGTGTCTCTCTCTCCCGCCTGTTTGTGTGTGTCTCTCTCTCCCGTTTTTGTGTGTGTGTGTCTCTCTCTCCCCTGTTTGTGTGTGTTTGTGTGTCTCTCTCTCTCCCCTGTTTGTGTGTGTCTCTCTCTCCCCTGTTTGTGTGTGTCTCTCTCTCCCCTGTTTGTGTGTGTGTGTGTCTCTCTCTCTCCCCTGTTTGTGTGTGTGTCTCTCTCCCCTCTTTGTGTGTGTCTCTCTCTCCCCTGTTTGTGTGTGTGTGTCTCTCTCTCTCCCCTGTTTGTGTGTGTGTGTCTCTCTCTCTCCCCTATTTGTGTTTGTGTCTCTCTCTCTCCCCCGTTTGTGTGTGTCTCTCTCCCCTGTTTGTGTGTGTGTGTGTTTCTCTCTCTCCCCTGTTTGTGTGTGTGTGTGTGTGTGTGTCTCTCTCTCCCCTGTTTGTGTGTATGTGTGTGTCTCTCTCTCTCTCCCCTGTTTGTGTGTGTCTCTCTCTCCCCTGTTTGTGTGTGGGTGTCTCTCTCTCTCTCTCTCCCCTATTAGTGTGTGTGTATCTCTCTCTCCCCTGTTTGTGTGTGTCTCTCTCTCTCCCCTGTTTGTGTGTGTGTTTCCCTCTACCCTGTTTGTGTGTGTCTCTCTCTCTCTTCCCTGTTTGGGTGTGCGTCTCTCTCTCTCCCCTATTTGTGTCTGTGTGTCTCTGGCTCCCCTGTTTGTGTGTGTCTCTCGCTCCCCTGTTTGTGTGTGTCTCTCTCTCCCCTGTTTGTGTGTGTCTCTCTCTCCCCTGTTTTTGTGTGTGTCTCTCTCCCCTGTTTGTGTGTGTGTGTGTCTCTCTCTCCCCTGTTTGTGTGTGTCTCTCTCTCCCCTGTTTGTGTGTGTGTGTCTCTCTCTCCCCTATTTGTGTTTGTGTGTCTCTCTCTCCCCCATTTCTTTGTGTCTCTCTCCCCTGTTTGTGTGTGTTTCTCTCTCTCCCCTGTTTGTGTGTGTGTGTGTCTCTCTTTCCCCTGTTTGTGTGTGTGTGTGTGTCTCTCTCTCTCCTGTTTGTGTGTATGTGTGTCTCTCTCTCCCCTGTTTGTGTGTGGGTGTCTCTCTCTCTCTCTCCCCTATTTGTGTGTGTGTGTCTCTCTCTCCCCTGTTTGTGTGTGTGTCTCTCTCTCCCCTGTTTGTGTGTGTGTTTCCCTCTACCCTGTTTGTGTGTGTGTCTCTCTCTCCCCTGTTTGTGTGTCTCTCTCTCCCCTGTTTGTGTGTCTCTCTCTCCCCTGTTTGTGTGTGTGTGTCTCCCTCTCTCCCCTGTTTGTGTGTCTCTCTCTACCATGTTTGTGTGTGTGTGTCTCCCTCTCTCCCCTGTTTGTGTGTGGGTGTCTCTCTCTCTCTCTCCCCTGTTTGTGTGTGTGTGTCTCTCTCTCCCCTGATTGTGTGTGTGTCTCTCACTCTCCCCTGTTTGTGTGTGTGTCTCTCACTCTCCCCTGTTTGTGTGTGTGTCTCTCTCTCCTCTGTTTGAGTGTGTGTGTGCGTCTCTCTCTCCCCTGTTTGTGTGTGTGCGTCTCTCTCTCCCCTGTTTGTGTGTGTATGTCTCTGTCCCCTGTTTGTGTGTGTGTGTCTCTCTCTCTCTCCTCTGTTTGTGTGTGTGTGTGTGTCTCTCTCCCCCCTGTTTGTGTGTGTGTGTGTGTCTCTCTCTCCTCTGTTTGTGTGTGTGTGTGTGTCTCTCTCCCCCCTGTTTGTGTGTGTATGTCTCTCTCCCCTGTTTGTGTGTGTATGTCTCACGCTCTCCTCTGTTTGTGTGTGTGTGTCTCTCTCTCCCCTGTTTGTGTGTGTGTGTCTCTCTCTCTCTCCTCTGTTTGTGTGTGTGTGTGTGTCTCTCTCCCTCCTGTTTGTGTGTGTGTGTGTCTCTCTCTCTCCTCTGTTTGTGTGTGTGTGTGTGTCTCTCTCCCCCCTGTTTGTGTGTGTCTCTCTCTCTCCCCTTTTTGTGTGTGTGTGTGTGTCTCTCTCTCTCCTCTGTGTGTGTGTGTGTGTGTGTGTGTGTGTGTCTCTCCCCCCTGTTTGTGTGTGTTTCTCTCTCCCGTTTTTGTGTGTGTGTGTCTCTCTCTCCCCTGTTTTGTGTGTGTGTCTCTGTCTCTCCCCTGTTTGTGTGTGTGTGTGTGTGTCTCTGTCTCTCCCCTGTTTGTGTGTGTCTCTCTCTCCCCTGTTTGTGTGTGTCTCTCTCTCCCCTATTTGTGTGTGTGTGTCTCTCTCTCTCCCCTGTTTGTGTGTGTGTGTCTCTCTCTCCCCTATTTGTGTTTGTGTGTCTCTCTCTCCCCCGTTTGTGTGTGTGTGTGTCTCTCTCTCCCCTGTTTGTGTGTGTGTGTGTCTCTCTCTCTCTCCCCTGTTTGTGTGTGTGTGTGTCTCTCTCTCCCCTGTTTGTGTGTGTGTGTCTCTCTCTCCCCTGTTTGTGTGTGTGTGTGTCTCTCTCTCCCCTATTTGTGTGTGAGTGTCTCTCTCTCCCCTGTTTGTGTGTGTGTGTCTCTCTCTCTCTCTCTTGTTTGTTTGTGTGTGTGTGTGTCTCTGTCTCTCCCCGTTTGTGTGTGTCTCTCTCTCCCCTGTTTGTGTGTGTCTCTCTCTCCCCTGTTTGTGTGTGTCTCTCTCTCCCCTGTTTGTGTGTGTGTGTCTCTCTCTCTCCCCTGTTTGTGTGTGTGTGTCTCTCTCTCCCCTATTTGTGTTTGTGTGTCTCTCTCTCCCCGTTTGTGTGTGTGTCTCTCTCTCCCCTGTTTGTGTGTCTCTCTCTCCCGTTTGTGTGTGTGTCTCCCTCTCTCCCCTGTTTGTGTGTGTGTCTCTCTCTCCTCTGTTTGAGTGTGTGTGTATGTCTCTCTCTCTCCCCTGTTTGTGTGTGTGTGTCTCTCTCTCCCCTGATTGTGTGTGTGTCTCTCACTCTCCCCTGTTTGTGTGTATGTCTCTCTCTCCCCTGTTTGTGTGTGTGTGTGTGTGTCTCTCTCACCCCTGTTTGTGTGTGTGTGTGCGTCTCTCTCCCCTGTTTGTGTGTGTGTGTGTCTCTCTCTCCCCTATTTGTGTGTGTGTCTCTCTCTCCCCTGTTTGTGTGTGTGTGTGTCTCTCTCTCTCCCCTGTTTGTGTGTGTGTGTGTGTCTCTGTCTCTCCCCGTTTGTGTGTGTCTCTCTCTCCCCTGTTTGTGTGTGTCTCTCTCTCCCCTGTTTGTGTGTGTGTGTCTCTCTCTCTCCCCTGTTTGTGTGTGTGTGTCTCTCTCTCCCCTATTTGTGTTTGTGTGTCTCTCTCTCCCCCGTTTGTGTGTGTCTCTCTCCCCTGTTTGTGTGTTTTCTCTCTCCCCTGTTTGTGTGTGTGTGTCTCTCTCTCTCCCCTGTTTGTGTGTGTGTGTGTGTCTCTCTCTCCCCTGTTTGTGTGTATGTGTGTCTCTCTCTCCCCTGTTTGTGTGTGTGTCTCTCTCTCCCCTGTTTGTGTGTGTCTCTCTCCCCTGTCTGTGTGTGTGTCTCACTCTCTCCCCTGTTTGTGTGTGTGTGTGTGTGTCTCTCTCCCCTGTTTGTGTGTTTTCTCTCTCCCCTGTTTGTGTGTGTGTGTCTCTCTCTCTCCCCTGTTTGTGTGTGTGTGTGTGTCTCTCTCTCCCCTGTTTGTGTGTGTCTCTCTCCCCTGTCTGTGTGTGTGTCTCACTCTCTCCCCTGTTTGTGTGTCTCTCTCTCCCCTGTCTGTGTGTGTGTCTCACTCTCTCCCCAGTTTGTGTGTTTGTGTGTGTGTGTCTCTCTCTCTCTGTTTGTGTGTGTGTGTCTCTCTCCCCCCTGTTTGTGTGTGTCTCTCTCTCCCGTTTTTGTGTGTGTGTGTCTCTCTCTCCCCTGTTTGTGTGTGTGTGTCTCTCTCTCCCCCCTGTTTGTGTGTGTTTCTCTCTCCCGTTTTTGTGTGTGTGTGTCTCTCTCTCCCCTGTTTGTGTGTGTGTGTCTCTCTCTCCTCTGTTTGTGTGTGTGTGTGTCTCTGTCTCTCCCCTGTTTGTGTGTGTCTCTCTCTCCCCTGTTTGTGTGTGTCTCTCTCTCCCTTGTTTGTGTGTGTCTCTCTCTCCCCTGTTTGTGTGTGTGTCTCTCTCCCCTGTTTGTGTGTGTGTGTGTCTCTCTCTCCCCTGTTTGTGTGTGTCTCTCTCTCCCCCATTTCTTTGTGTCTCTCTCCCCTGTTTGTGTGTGTTTCTCTCTCTCCCCTGTTTGTGTGTGTGTGTGTCTCTCTCTCCCCTGTTTGTGTGTGTGTGTGTGTCTCTCTCTCTCCTGTTTGTGTGTATGTGTGTCTCTCTCTCCCCTGTTTGTGTGTGGGTGTCTCTCTCTCTCTCTCCCCTATTTGTGTGTGTGTGTCTCGCTCCCCTGTTTGTGTGTGTGTTTCCCTCTACCCTGTTTGTGTGTGTGTCTCTCTCTCTCCCCTTTTTGGGTGTGCGTCTCTCTCTCTCCCCTATTTGTGTCTGTGTGTCTCTCGCTCCCCTGTTTGTGTGTGTCTCTCCATCTTCCCTGTTTGTGTGTGTGTCTCTCTCTCCCCGTTTGTGTGTGTGTCTCTCTCTCCCCTGTTTGTGTGTCTCTCTCTCCCCTGTTTGTGTGTGTGTGTCTCCCTCTCTCCCCTGTTTGTGTGTCTCTCTCTACCATGTTTGTGTGTGTGTGTCTCCCTCTCTCCCCTGTTTGTGTGTGGGTGTCTCTCTCTCTCTCTCCCCTGTTTGTGTGTGTGTGTCTCTCTCTCCCCTGATTGTGTGTGTGTCTCTCACTCTCCCCTGTTTGTGTGTGTGTCTCTCTCTCCTCTGTTTGAGTGTGTGTGTATGTCTCTCTCTCCCCTGTTTGTGTGTGTGTGTGCGTCTCTCTCTCCCCTGTTTGTGTGTGTGTGTCTCTCTCTCCCCTGTTTGTGTGTGTATGTCTCTGTCCCCTGTTTGTGTGTGTGTGTCTCTCTCTCTCTCCTCTGTTTGTGTGTGTGTGTGTGTCTCTCTCCCCCCTGTTTGTGTGTGTGTGTGTCTCTCTCTCTCCTCTGTTTGTGTGTGTGTGTGTGTCTCTCTCCCCCCTGTTTGTGTGTGTATGTCTCTCTCCCCTGTTTGTGTGTGTATGTCTCACGCTCTCCTCTGTTTGTGTGTGTGTGTCTCTCTCTCCCCTGTTTGTGTGTGTGTGTCTCTCTCTCTCTCCTCTGTTTGTGTGTGTGTGTGTGTCTCTCTCCCTCCTGTTTGTGTGTGTGTGTGTCTCTCTCTCTCCTCTGTTTGTGTGTGTGTGTGTGTCTCTCTCCCCCCTGTTTGTGTGTGTCTCTCTCTCTCCCCTTTTTGTGTGTGTGTGTGTGTCTCTCTCTCTCCTCTGTGTGTGTGTGTGTGTGTGTGTGTGTGTGTCTCTCCCCCCTGTTTGTGTGTGTTTCTCTCTCCCGTTTTTGTGTGTGTGTGTCTCTCTCTCCCCTGTTTTGTGTGTGTGTCTCTCTCTCTCCCCTGTTTGTGTGTGTGTGTGTGTGTGTCTCTGTCTCTCCCCTGTTTGTGTGTGTCTCTCTCTCCCCTGTTTGTGTGTGTCTCTCTCTCCCCTATTTGTGTGTGTGTGTCTCTCTCTCTCCCCTGTTTGTGTGTGTGTGTCTCTCTCTCCCCTATTTGTGTTTGTGTGTCTCTCTCTCCCCCGTTTGTGTGTGCGTGTGTCTCTCTCTCCCCTGTTTGTGTGTGTGTGTGTGTCTCTCTCTCTCCCCTGTTTGTGTGTATGTGTGTCTCTCTCTCCCCTGTTTGTGTGTGTGTGTCTCTCTCTCCCCTGTTTGTGTGTGTGTGTGTCTCTCTCTCCCCTATTTGTGTGTGTGTGTCTCTCTCTCCCCTGTTTGTGTGTGTGTGTCTCTCTCTCTCTCCCCTGTTTGTTTGTGTGTGTGTGTGTCTCTGTCTCTCCCCGTTTGTGTGTGTCTCTCTCTCCCCTGTTTGTGTGTGTCTCTCTCTCCCCTGTTTGTGTGTGTGTGTCTCTCTCTCTCCCCTGTTTGTGTGTGTGTGTCTCTCTCTCCCCTATTTGTGTTTGTGTGTCTCTCTCTCCCCCGTTTGTGTGTGTGTGTGTCTCTCTCTCCCCTGTTTGTGTGTGTGTCTCTCTCTCTCCCCTGTTTGTGTGTATGTGTGTCTCTCTCTCCCCTGTTTGTGTGTGTGTGTGTCTCTCTCTCCCCTGTTTGTGTGTGTGTGTGTCTCTCTCTCTCCCCTGTTTGTGTGTGTGTGTCTCTCTCTCCCCTATTTGTGTTTGTGTGTCTCTCTCTCCCCCGTTTGTGTGTGTCTCTCTCCCCTGTTTGTGTGTTTTCTCTCTCCCCTGTTTGTGTGTGTGTGTGTGTGTGTGTGTGTCTCTCTCTCTGTTTGTGTGTGTCTCTCTCTCCCGCCTGTTTGTGTGTGTCTCTCTCTCCCGTTTTTGTGTGTGTGTGTCTCTCTCTCCCCTGTTTGTGTGTGTTTGTGTGTCTCTCTCTCTCCCCTGTTTGTGTGTGTCTCTCTCTCCCCTGTTTGTGTGTGTCTCTCTCTCCCCTGTTTGTGTGTGTGTGTGTCTCTCTCTCTCCCCTGTTTGTGTGTGTGTCTCTCTCCCCTCTTTGTGTGTGTCTCTCTCTCCCCTGTTTGTGTGTGTGTGTCTCTCTCTCTCCCCTGTTTGTGTGTGTGTGTCTCTCTCTCTCCCCTATTTGTGTTTGTGTCTCTCTCTCTCCCCCGTTTGTGTGTGTCTCTCTCCCCTGTTTGTGTGTGTGTGTGTTTCTCTCTCTCCCCTGTTTGTGTGTGTGTGTGTGTGTGTGTCTCTCTCTCCCCTGTTTGTGTGTATGTGTGTGTCTCTCTCTCTCTCCCCTGTTTGTGTGTGTCTCTCTCTCCCCTGTTTGTGTGTGGGTGTCTCTCTCTCTCTCTCTCCCCTATTAGTGTGTGTGTATCTCTCTCTCCCCTGTTTGTGTGTGTCTCTCTCTCTCCCCTGTTTGTGTGTGTGTTTCCCTCTACCCTGTTTGTGTGTGTCTCTCTCTCTCTTCCCTGTTTGGGTGTGCGTCTCTCTCTCTCCCCTATTTGTGTCTGTGTGTCTCTGGCTCCCCTGTTTGTGTGTGTCTCTCGCTCCCCTGTTTGTGTGTGTCTCTCTCTCCCCTGTTTGTGTGTGTCTCTCTCTCCCCTGTTTTTGTGTGTGTCTCTCTCCCCTGTTTGTGTGTGTGTGTGTCTCTCTCTCCCCTGTTTGTGTGTGTCTCTCTCTCCCCTGTTTGTGTGTGTGTGTCTCTCTCTCCCCTATTTGTGTTTGTGTGTCTCTCTCTCCCCCATTTCTTTGTGTCTCTCTCCCCTGTTTGTGTGTGTTTCTCTCTCTCCCCTGTTTGTGTGTGTGTGTGTCTCTCTTTCCCCTGTTTGTGTGTGTGTGTGTGTCTCTCTCTCTCCTGTTTGTGTGTATGTGTGTCTCTCTCTCCCCTGTTTGTGTGTGGGTGTCTCTCTCTCTCTCTCCCCTATTTGTGTGTGTGTGTCTCTCTCTCCCCTGTTTGTGTGTGTGTCTCTCTCTCCCCAGTTTGTGTGTGTGTTTCCCTCTACCCTGTTTGTGTGTGTGTCTCTCTCTCTCCCCTTTTTGGGTGTGCGTCTCTCTCTCTCCCCTATTTGTGTCTGTGTGTCTCTCGCTCCCCTGTTTGTGTGTGTCTCTCCATCTTCCCTGTTTGTGTGTGTGTCTCTCTCTCCCCGTTTGTGTGTGTGTCTCTCTCTCCCCTGTTTGTGTGTCTCTCTCTCCCCTGTTTGTGTGTCTCTCTCTCCCCTGTTTGTGTGTGTGTGTCTCCCTCTCTCCCCTGTCTGTGTGTCTCTCTCTACCATGTTTGTGTGTGTGTGTCTCCCTCTCTCCCCTGTTTGTGTGTGGGTGTCTCTCTCTCTCTCTCCCCTGTTTGTGTGTGTGTGTCTCTCTCTCCCCTGATTGTGTGTGTGTCTCTCACTCTCCCCTGTTTGTGTGTGTGTCTCTCACTCTCCCCTGTTTGTGTGTGTGTCTCTCTCTCCTCTGTTTGAGTGTGTGTGTGCGTCTCTCTCTCCCCTGTTTGTGTGTGTGCGTCTCTCTCTCCCCTGTTTGTGTGTGTATGTCTCTGTCCCCTGTTTGTGTGTGTGTGTCTCTCTCTCTCTCCTCTGTTTGTGTGTGTGTGTGTGTCTCTCTCCCCCCTGTTTGTGTGTGTGTGTGTGTCTCTCTCTCCTCTGTTTGTGTGTGTGTGTGTGTCTCTCTCCCCCCTGTTTGTGTGTGTATGTCTCTCTCCCCTGTTTGTGTGTGTATGTCTCACGCTCTCCTCTGTTTGTGTGTGTGTGTCTCTCTCTCCCCTGTTTGTGTGTGTGTGTCTCTCTCTCTCTCCTCTGTTTGTGTGTGTGTGTGTGTCTCTCTCCCTCCTGTTTGTGTGTGTGTGTGTCTCTCTCTCTCCTCTGTTTGTGTGTGTGTGTGTGTCTCTCTCCCCCCTGTTTGTGTGTGTCTCTCTCTCTCCCCTTTTTGTGTGTGTGTGTGTGTCTCTCTCTCTCCTCTGTGTGTGTGTGTGTGTGTGTGTGTGTGTGTCTCTCCCCCCTGTTTGTGTGTGTTTCTCTCTCCCGTTTTTGTGTGTGTGTGTCTCTCTCTCCCCTGTTTTGTGTGTGTGTCTCTCTCTCTCCCCTGTTTGTGTGTGTGTGTGTGTGTCTCTGTCTCTCCCCTGTTTGTGTGTGTCTCTCTCTCCCCTGTTTGTGTGTGTCTCTCTCTCCCCTATTTGTGTGTGTGTGTCTCTCTCTCTCCCCTGTTTGTGTGTGTGTGTCTCTCTCTCCCCTATTTGTGTTTGTGTGTCTCTCTCTCCCCCGTTTGTGTGTGTGTGTGTCTCTCTCTCCCCTGTTTGTGTGTGTGTGTGTGTCTCTCTCTCTCCCCTGTTTGTGTGTGTGTGTGTCTCTCTCTCCCCTGTTTGTGTGTGTGTGTCTCTCTCTCCCCTGTTTGTGTGTGTGTGTGTCTCTCTCTCCCCTATTTGTGTGTGAGTGTCTCTCTCTCCCCTGTTTGTGTGTGTGTGTCTCTCTCTCTCTCTCTTGTTTGTTTGTGTGTGTGTGTGTCTCTGTCTCTCCCCGTTTGTGTGTGTCTCTCTCTCCCCTGTTTGTGTGTGTCTCTCTCTCCCCTGTTTGTGTGTGTCTCTCTCTCCCCTGTTTGTGTGTGTGTGTCTCTCTCTCTCCCCTGTTTGTGTGTGTGTGTCTCTCTCTCCCCTATTTGTGTTTGTGTGTCTCTCTCTCCCCCGTTTGTGTGTGTGTGTGTCTCTCTCTCCCCTGTTTGTGTGTGTGTCTCTCTCTCTCCCCTGTTTGTGTGTATGTGTGTCTCTCTCTCCCCTGTTTGTGTGTGTGTGTCTCTCTCTCCCCTGTTTGTGTGTGTGTGTGTCTCTCTCTCCCCTGTTTCTGTGTGTGTGTCTCTCTCTCTCTCCCCTGTTTGTGTGTGTGTGTCTCTCTCTCCCCTATTTGTGTTTGTGTGTCTCTCTCTCCCCCGTTTGTGTGTGTCTCTCTCCCCTGTTTGTGTGTTTTCTCTCTCCCCTGTTTGTGTGTGTGTGTGTGTGTGTGTCTCTCTCTCTGTTTGTGTGTGTCTCTCTCTCCCCCCTGTTTGTGTGTGTCTCTCTCTCCCGTTTTTGTGTGTGTGTGTCTCTCTCTCCCCTGTTTGTGTGTGTTTGTGTGTCTCTCTCTCTCCCCTGTTTGTGTGTGTCTCTCTCTCCCCTGTTTGTGTGTGTCTCTCTCTCCCCTGTTTGTGTGTGTGTGTGTCTCTCTCTCTCCCCTGTTTGTGTGTGTGTCTCTCTCCCCTCTTTGTGTGTGTCTCTCTCTCCCCTGTTTGTGTGTGTGTGTCTCTCTCTCTCCCCTGTTTGTGTGTGTGTGTCTCTCTCTTTCCCCTATTTGTGTTTGTGTCTCTCTCTCTCCCCCGTTTGTGTGTGTCTCTCTCCCCTGTTTGTGTGTGTGTGTGTTTCTCTCTCTCCCCTGTTTGTGTGTGTGTGTGTGTGTGTCTCTCTCTCTCTCCCCTGTTTGTGTGTGTCTCTCTCTCCCCTGTTTGTGTGTGGGTGTCTCTCTCTCTCTCTCTCCCCTATTTGTGTGTGTGTATCTCTCTCTCCCCTGTTTGTGTGTGTGTCTCTCTCTCCCCTGTTTGTGTGTGTGTTTCCCTCTACCCTGTTTGTGTGTGTCTCTCTCTCTCTTCCCTGTTTGGGTGTGCGTCTCTCTCTCTCCCCTATTTGTGTCTGTGTGTCTCTGGCTCCCCTGTTTGTGTGTGTCTCTCGCTCCCCTGTTTGTGTGTGTCTCTCCATCTTCCCTGTTTGTGTGTGTGTCTCTCTCTCCCCGTTTGTGTGTGTGTCTCTCTCTCCCCTGTTTGTGTGTCTCTCTCTCCCCTGTTTGTGTGTCTCTCTCACCCCTGTTTGTGTGTGTGTGTCTCTCTCTCCCCTGTTTGTGTGTGTGTGTCTCCCTCTCTCCGCTGTTTGTGTGTCTCTCTCTTCCCTGTTTGTGTGTGTGTGTCTCTCTCTCTCCCCTGTTTCTGTGTGTGTGTGTCTCTCTCTCTCCCCTATTTGTGTGTGTGTGTCTCACTCCCCTGTTTGTGTGTGTGTCTCTCTCTCCCCTGTTTGTGTCTGTGTCTCTCTCTCTCCTGTTTGTGTGTGTGTGTCTCCCTCTCTACCCTGTTTGTGTGTGTGTGTGTGTGTGTCTCTCTCTCCTGTTTGTGTATGTGTGTCTCCCTCTCTCCCCTGTTTGTGTGTCTCTCTCTTCCCTGTTTGTGTGTGTGTGTCTCTCTCTTCCCTGTTTGTGTGTGTGTGTCTCTCTCTCCCCTGTTTGTGTGTGTGTGTGTCTCTCTCTCTCCCCTGTTTGTGTGTGTGTGTGTGTGTGTGTGTCTCTGTCTCTCCCCTGTTTGTGTGTGTCTCTCTCTCCCCTGTTTGTGTGTGTGTGTCTCTCTCTCTCCCCTGTTTGTGTGTGTGTCTCTCTCCCCTGTTTGTGTGTGTGTGTGTCTCTCTCTCTCCCCTGTTTGTGTGTGTCTCTCTCTCCCCTGTTTGTGTGTGTGTCTCTCTCTCCCCTATTTGTGTTTGTGTGTCTCTCTCTCCCCCGTTTCTTTGTGTCTCTCTCCCTTGTTTGTGTGTGTTTCTCTCTCTCCCCTGTTTGTGTGTGTGTGTCTCTCTCTCTCCCCTGTTTGTGTGTGTCTCTCTCTCCCCTGTTTGTGTGTGTGTGTGTCTCTCTCCCCTGTTTGTGCGTGTGTGTGTCTCCCCTGTTTGTGTGTGGGTGTCTCTCTCTCTCTCTCCCCTATTTGTGTGTGTGTGTCTCTCTCTCCCCTGTTTGTGTGTGTGTCTCTCTCTCTCCCCTGTTTGTGTGTGTGTTTCCCTCTCCCCTGTTTGTGTGTGTGTCTCTCTCTCCCCTGTTTGTGTGTGTGTTTCCCTCTACCCTGTTTGTGTGTGTGTCTCTCTCTCTCCCCTTTTTGGGTGTGCGTCTCTCTCTCTCCCCTATTTGTGTCTGTGTGTCTCTCGCTCCCCTGTTTGTGTGTCTCTCCATCTTCCCTGTTTGTGTGTGTGTCTCTCTCTCCCCGTTTGTGTGTGTGTCTCTCTCTCCCCTGTTTGTGTGTCTCTCTCTCCCCTGTTTGTGTGTGTGTGTCTCCCTCTCTCCCCTGTTTGTGTGTCTCTCTCTACCATGTTTGTGTGTGTGTGTCTCCCTCTCTCCCCGTTTCTGTGTGTGTGTGTCTCTCTCTCCCCTGTTTGTGTGTGTGTCTCTCTCTCCTCTGTTTGTGTGTGTGTGTGTATGTCTCTCTCTCTCCCCTGTTTGTGTGTGTGTGTCTCTCTCTCCCCTGTTTGTGTGTGTGTCTCTCACTCTCCCCTGTTTGTGTGTATGTCTCTCTCTCCCCTGTTTGTGTGTGTGTGTGTGTGTCTCTCTCACCCCTGTTTGTGTGTGTGTGTGCGTCTCTCTCCCCTGTTTGTGTGTGTGTGTGTCTCTCTCTCCCCTATTTGTGTGTGTGTGTCTCTCTCTCCCCTGTTTGTGTGTGTGTGTCTCTCTCTCTCTCCCCTGTTTGTGTGTGTGTGTGTGTCTCTGTCTCTCCCCGTTTGTGTGTGTCTCTCTCTCCCCTGTTTGTGTGTGTCTCTCTCTCCCCTGTTTGTGTGTGTGTGTCTCTCTCTCTCCCCTGTTTGTGTGTGTGTCTCTCTCTCCCCTATTTGTGTTTGTGTGTCTCTCTCTCCCCCGTTTGTGTGTGTCTCTCTCCCCTGTTTGTGTGTTTTCTCTCTCCCCTGTTTGTGTGTGTGTGTCTCTCTCTCTCCCCTGTTTGTGTGTGTGTGTGTGTCTCTCTCTCCCCTGTTTGTGTGTATGTGTGTCTCTCTCTCCCCTGTTTGTGTGTGTGTCTCTCTCTCCCCTGTTTGTGTGTGTCTCTCTCCCCTGTCTGTGTGTGTGTCTCACTCTCTCCCCTGTTTGTGTGTGTGTGTCTCTCTCTCTCCTCTGTTTGTGTGTGTCTCGCTCTCCCCTGTTTGTGTGTGTGTGTCTCTCTCTCCCCTGTTTGTGTGTGTGTGTCTCTCTCTCCCCTGTTTGTGTGTGTGTGTGTCTCTCCCCCCTGTTTGTGTGTGTCTCGCTCTCCCCTGTTTGTGTGTGTGTGTCTCTCTCTCCCCTGTTTGTGTGTGTGTGTCTCTCTCTCTCTCCACTGTTTGTGTGTGTGTGTGTGTGTGTCTCTGTCTCTCCCCTGTTTGTGTGTGTCTCTCTCTCCCCTGTTTGTGTGTGTCTCTCTCTCCCCTGTTTGTGTGTGTCTCTCTCTCCCCTGTTTGTGTGTGTGTCTCTCTCCCCTGTTTGTGTGTGTGTCTCTCTCTCTCCCCTGTTTGTGTGTGTCTCTCTCTCCCCTATTTGTGTGTGTGTGTCTCTCTCTCCCCTATTTGTGTTTGTGTGTCTCTCTCTCCCCCATTTCTTTGTGTCTCTCTCCCCTGTTTGTGTGTGTTTCTCTCTCTCCCCTGTTTGTGTGTGTGTGTGTGTCTCTCTCTCCCCTGTTTGTGTGTGTGTGTGTGTCTCTCTCTCTCCTGTTTGTGTGTATGTGTGTCTCTCTCTCCCCTGTTTGTGTGTGGGTGTCTCTCTCTCTCTCTCCCCTATTTGTGTGTGTGTGTCTCTCTCTCCCCTGTTTGTGTGTGTGTCTCTCTCTCCCCTGTTTGTGTGTGTGTTTCCCTCTACCCTGTTTGTGTGTGTGTCTCTCTCTCTCCCCTTTTTGGGTGTGCGTCTCTCTCTCTCCCCTATTTGTGTCTGTGTGTCTCTCGCTCCCCTGTTTGTGTGTGTCTCTCCATCTTCCCTGTTTGTGTGTGTGTCTCTCTCTCCCCGTTTGTGTGTGTGTCTCTCTCTCCCCTGTTTGTGTGTCTCTCTCTCCCCTGTTTGTGTGTGTGTGTCTCCCTCTCTCCCCTGTTTGTGTGTCTCTCTCTACCATGTTTGTGTGTGTGTGTCTCCCTCTCTCCCCGTTTCTGTGTGTGTGTGTCTCTCTCTCCCCTGATTGTGTGTGTGTCTCTCACTCTCCCCTGTTTGTGTGTGTGTCTCTCCTCTGTTTGAGTGTGTGTGTATGTCTCTCTCTCCCCTGTTTGTGTGTGTGTGTGTGTGTCTCTCTCACCCCTGTTTGTGTGTGTGTGTGCGTCTCTCTCTCCCCTGTTTGTGTGTGTGTGTCTCTCTCTCCCCTGTTTGTGTGTGTATGTCTCTGTCCCCTGTTTGTGTGTGTGTGTCTCACGCTCTCCTCTGTTTGTGTGTGTGTGTCTCTCTCTCCCCTGTTTGTGTGTGTGTCTCTCTCTCTCTCCTCTGTTTGTGTGTGTGTGTGTGTGTCTCTCTCCCCCCTGTTTGTGTGTGTGTGTGTCTCTCTCTCTCCTCTGTTTGTGTGTGTGTGTGTGTCTCTCTCCCCCCTGTTTGTGTGTGTATGTCTCTCTCCCCTGTTTGTGTGTGTGTGTCTCACGCTCTCCTCTGTTTGTGTGTGTGTGTCTCTCTCTCCCCTGTTTGTGTGTGTGTCTCTCTCTCTCTCCTCTGTTTGTGTGTGTGTGTGTGTCTCTCTCCCCCCTGTTTGTGTGTGTGTGTGTCTCTCTCTCTCCTCTGTTTGTGTGTGTGTGTGTGTCTCTCTCCCCCCTGTTTGTGTGTGTCTCTCTCTCTCCCCTTTTTGTGTGTGTGTGTGTGTCTCTCTCTCTCCTCTGTGTGTGTGTGTGTGTGTGTGTGTGTGTGTCTCTTCCCCCTGTTTGTGTGTGTCTCTCTCTCCCCTGTTTGCGTGTGTGTCTCTCTCTCCCCTGTTTTGTGTGTGTGTCTCTCTCTCTCCCCTGTTTGTGTGTGTGTGTGTGTGTGTCTCTGTCTCTCCCCTGTTTGTGTGTGTCTCTCTCTCCCCTGTTTGTGTGTGTCTCTCTCTCCCCTGTTTGTGTGTGTGTGTCTCTCTCTCTCCCCTGTTTGTGTGTGTGTGTCTCTCTCTCCCCTATTTGTGTTTGTGTGTCTCTCTCTCCCCCGTTTGTGTGTGTCTCTCTCCCCTGTTTGTGTGTGTGTGTGTCTCTCTCTCCCCTGTTTGTGTGTGTGTGTCTCTCTCTCCCCTGTTTGTGTGTGTGTGTGTGTCTCTCTCTCTCCCCTGTTTGTGTGTGTGTGTGTCTCTCTCTCTCTCCCCTGTTTGTGTGTATGTGTGTCTCTATCTCCCCTGTTTGTGTGTGTGTTTCTCTCTCACCCCTGTTTGTGTGTGTGTGTCTCTCTCTCTCTCCCCTGTTTGTGTGTGTGTGTGTGTGTCTCTGTCTCTCCCCTGTTTGTGTGTGTCTCTCTCTCCCCTGTTTGTGTGTGTCTCTCTCTCCCCTGTTTGTGTGTGTGTGTCTCTCTCTCTCCCCTGTTTGTGTGTGTGTGTCTCTCTCTCCCCTATTTGTGTTTGTGTGTCTCTCTCTCCCCCGTTTGTGTGTGTGTGTGTCTCTCTCTCCCCTGTTTGTGTGTGTGTGTGTGTCTCTCTCTCTCCCCTGTTTGTGTGTATGTGTGTCTCTCTCTCCCCTGTTTGTGTGTGTGTGTCTCTCTCTCCCCTGTTTGTGTGTGTGTGTGTGTCTCTCTCTCCCCTATTTGTGTGTGTGTGTCTCTCTCTCCCCTGTTTGTGTGTGTGTGTGTCTCTCTTTCTCCCCTGTTTGTGTGTGTGTGTGTGTGTCTCTGTCTCTCCCCGTTTGTGTGTGTGTGTGTGTCTCTCTCTCCCCTGTTTGTGTGTGTCTCTCTCTCCCCTGTTTGTGTGTGTGTGTCTCTCTCTCTCCCCTGTTTGTGTGTGTGTGTCTCTCTCTCCCCTGTTTGTGTGTGTCTCTCTCTCCCCTGTTTGTGTGTGTGTCTCTCTCTCTCTCCCCTGTTTGTGTGTGTGTGTCTCTCTCTCCCCTATTTGTGTTTGTGTGTCTCTCTCTCCCCCGTTTGTGTGTGTCTCTCTCCCCTGTTTGTGTGTTTTCTCTCTCCCCTGTTTGTGTGTGTGTGTGTGTGTGTGTGTCTCTCTCTCTCTGTTTGTGTGTGTCTCTCTCTCCCCCCTGTTTGTGTGTGTCTCTCTCTCCCGTTTTTGTGTGTGTGTGTCTCTCTCTCCCCTGTTTGTGTGTGTTTGTGTGTGTCTCTCTCTCCCCTGTTTGTGTGTCTCTCTCTCTCCCCTGTTTGTGTGTGTGTGTGTCTCTCTCTCTCCCCTGTTTGTGTGTGTGTCTCTCTCCCCTGTTTGTGTGTGTGTGTGTCTCTCTCTCCACTGTTTGTGTGTGCGTCTCTCCCTCTCTCCCCTGTTTGTGTGTGTGTGACTCCCTCTCTCCCCTGTTACTGTGTGTGTGTCTCTCTCTCTCCCCTGTTTGTGTGTGTGTGTCTCCCTCTCTCCCCTGTTTGTGTGTCTCTCTCTTCCCTGTTTGTGTGTGTGTCTCTCTCCCCTGTTTGTGTGTGTGTGTGTCTCTCTCCCCTGTTTGTGTGTGTGTCTCTCTCTGCCCTGTTTGTGTGTGTCTCCCTCTCTCCCATGTTTGTGTGTGTGTGTCTCTCTCTCCCCTATTTGTGTGTGTGTGTCTCTCTTCCCTGTGTGTGTGTGTCTCTCTCTCTCTCCCCCTACTTGTGTGTGTGTGTGTGTCTCTCTCTCTCTCTTCTCTCTCTCTATCCTCGCATTGATTGAACATTTTAAGTAAATTGATAGCGTTCTGTAGGATGATCCTTTAATGCAAAGCCTCATAACATTCAGCTCCCTGGCCCAGCGGGTGCTGAGGGGTCAATGGTAGGCACCCATAACGAACGCTGCTGGCACAGGACAGGTTTACCCTGGGGTTGCCCCTGTTTTTATGTCCCAGCCCAAAGCTGAGCAGCACCATTCCAAACTGGGCCAACGTCAAGAGGCTTAAGAACCAGGTGGGTTATTATACACAGGAAGACTTCACATTCTGATTGAGGGTCCTGCAACCGACCTCTGGCGTGATGGGGATGAGGGGCTAATGTTTGTTCAGCAGGGCAAGGATTGATTGATGTGTAACTTGTCTGCAGATCATATCCGCTGTGCAATACTGTCACCAGAGGAACATTGTGCATCGGGATCTGAAGGTAGGGCCTCTATGACATGGGTTTAACGTGCTCACTCACTGGGTGCTGTTCCGCGGTGTACCTCTCTTATCTGCTTCTGAAAGACTTGCATTTATCTAACACCTTTCACTATCTCAGGTGAAAGCTGAAGCGCTTTCCAGCCAATGAAGTACTTTTGAGGTGTAGCCACTGTTTCAATGTAGGATACGCGGCAGCCATTTTGTACATAGTAAGGCCCTGCAAACAGTAATGAGGTAATCATTGGATAATCTGTTTTTAAGTTGTTGGCTGAAGGACATATGTTGGCCATATCCCCTGTTCATCTTCAAGATATCGGTCGTGGGATCTTTTGTTTTCACCGAGAGGGGCCTCAGTTTAACATCATCACCGAAAGATGGCTCCTCCAGCAGTGACGCACCCCCTCAGTACTCCATTGGCAGTGTCAGCCTTGACTTAAGCGTGAAGTCTCTGGAGTGGGACTTGAACTCACGACCTTCTGACTCAGAGGGCAGAGGCCTACCTATTGGGTGACCTCTGACACCAGCAAGTGCTTAGATAGTGAATATCAACCAGCTGCCTCCATGCCCCATACAAATGCTAGCCTAGCCGTTCAGAGTAGGATCTCTGGGTGATTCACATCATGTCGGCCTCTGGCTCTGGCCTCTGGCATGGCAGCCATGCCTTCAGCTGCCTGGGCCCTGATCTCTGGAAATCCCACCCCCCCGAAACCTCCCCACCCCTCCCTCCTCTTTTAAGACACTCCTTAAAACCAACCTCTTTGGCCAAGTCTTCTGTCACCTCTCCAAGTATCTCTGTATGTAGCTTAGCGTCAAATGCTGCCTGATAACACTCCTGTAAAGTGCCTCAATGTTAAAGATGCTATATAAATGCAAGTTGTTGTATCACAGCGAGGCCTAAGTGAAAAATATGACAGAGACCAGAGCCTTCCTCTTGTGGGAGAATCTAGAACCAGGGGTCACTGTTTAAACATAAGGGGTCGCTCATTTAAGACAGAGATGAGAATTTTTCTCTTGGAGAGTCGTGAGTCTTTGGAACTCTCTTCCTCAAAAGGCAGTGGAAGCAGAGTCTTCAAATAATTTTTAAGGCAGAGCTAGATAGATTCTCAATAAGCAAGGGGGTGAAATGTTTGCGGGGGGTAGACAGGAATGTGGGGTCGAGGTTACATTCAGATCAGCCATGATCTGCGGAGCAGGGTCGAGGGGCTGAATGGCCTACTCCTGCTCCTAATTCCTATGTTTGAATGTAGGGGTCATCGCTATTCCTGGGGCTTGGTGCCTACTGGGTGTCTATCTTTATTCATTCATGGGATGTGGACATCGCTGGTTAGGCCAGCATTTAGTGCCCATCCCTAAATGCCCTTCTTGAGCCACCTTCTTGTCAACTGAGTGTCTTGCTCGGCCATTTCAGAGGGCAGTTAAGAGTCAACCCCATTGCTGTGGGTCTGGAGTCACATGTAGGCCAGACTGGGTAAGGACCGCAGATTTCCCTCCCTAAAGGGGCATTAGTGAGACGGATGGGTTTTTACAACAATCGGTGATAGTTTCATGGTCACCATCACTGACACTAACTTTTTTAAAATTCCAGCTTTAATTAATTAACTGAATTTATACTCCTCCAAGTATCATGGTGGGATTTGAACTTATGACTGGTTATTGGTCAAGAGGTGTAATGGTAATGTCACTGGACTGGTAATCCAAAGACCCAGGCTCATGCTCTGGGGAACATGGGTTCAAATCCCACCATAGCCACTGGTGCCATTTAAATTCAATTAATTGTTTTTTAAAAATCTGGAATATAAAGCTAGTCTCAGTAATAATGACCATGAAACTATCATCAATTGTTGTAAAAACTCACCTTGTTCATTAATGTCCCTTTAGGGAAAGAAATCTGCCACCCTTACCTGGTCTGGCCTACATGTGACTCCAGACCCACAGCAATGTGGTTGACTCTTAACTGCCCCTCTGAAATGGCCGAGCAAGACACTCAGTTCAAGGGGAATTAGGGATGGGCAACAAATGCTGGTCTTGGCAGCGACACCCACATCCTGTGAAAGAATAAAAAACTATGCTGCCATATCCATTATGTCAAATGGGAAGCAGTTGGGCGTAGCTGATAATACTTCAAATTTGGAGGTTTGAAACTCACCCTCTCTCTCTCTCTTTCTCTCTCTCTCTTTCTCTCTTTCTCTCTCTCTTTCTCTCTCTCTCTCCTTTCTCTCTGTCTTTTCTTTCTCTCTCTCTCTTTTCCTCTCTTTTTGTCTCTCTTTTCTTTCTCTCTCTTTTCTTTCCCTCCCTCTTTTCTTTCCCTCTCTCTCCTTTCTCTCTCTCTCTCTCTCCTTCTCTCTCTCTCTCTCTTTCTTTCTCCCTTTCTCTCTTTATCTCTCTTTCTCTCTAACTCACACACACTCTGTCTCTTGCACCCTTTCTCTCTCTCTCTCTCTCTCTCTCTCTCGTTCCTCCTCTTCAGGCCGAGAACCTTCTCCTCGATGGTGACTGCAACATCAAGATTGCTGACTTTGGGTTCAGCAACGAGTTCCAGTTTGGCAACAAGTTGGATACATTCTGCGGGAGCCCCCCGTACGCAGCCCCCGAACTTTTCCAGGGCAAAAAGTACGATGGGCCAGAGGTGGACATCTGGAGCCTGGGAGTCATCCTGTACACTCTGGTCAGCGGCTCACTGCCGTTTGACGGTCAGAACCTGAAGGTGAGAGAGTGAGGTCTGCATGTCGGGTCACAGGCCCTTTACTGACCTTTTCACCTCTTCCATTTCTTCCTCCCGATCGATTTAACTTCCCCGTCTTTTTCTCTTCTCCCTCCATAATACACTTTCCTCGCTCCCCCCCACCGCGTCCTTCCCCTCCCCCACTGATCCATCTGACGGTTTCTCTCTCCACAGATGCTGCTGCCTGACCTCCTGAGTATTTCCAGCACTTTCTGTTTTTATTTCACTGTTACCGGCACTAGCTTTTGGTTCCGGATTTATTTAATCACTGAATTTAAATCGCTGCAGTGGGATTTGAACTTGCGTCTCTGGGCCATTATTCTGGGCCTTGTTTCATGTGTATATTTGTTCATGGGATGTGGGTCTCGTTGACTAGCCCAGCATGTATTACCTCTGGATTAATATAAGAGTTAGGAGCAGGAATAGGCCATTCGGCCCATCAAGCCAGCTCCACCATTCAGTAAGATCATGGCTGATCTGAGTGTGGCCTTAACTCCACTTTCCTGCCCTACCCCCATAACCCTTAACTCCTTTGTCGATCAAAAATCTGTCCTAACTAGATTACTGGTCCAGGTTTTTCCATTTTTTTAATTCTTTCATGGGATGTGGGCTTCGCTGGCTGGGCCAGCATTTATTGCCCGTCCCTAATTGCCCCTTGAGAAGGCGGTGGTGAGCTGCCTTCTTGAGCCGCTGCAGTCCATGTGGTGTAGGTACACCCACAGTGCTGTTAGGGAGTGGGGAGTTCCAGGATTTTGACCCAGCGACAGTGAAGGAACGGCCAATATATTTCCAAGTCAGGATGGTGTGTGGCTTGGAGGGGAACTTCCAGGTGGTGGTGTTCCCATGTGTCTGCTGCCCTTGTCCTTCTAGATGGTAGCGGTCGTGGGTTTGGAAGGTGCTGTCGAAGGAGCCTTGGTGAGTTGCTGCAGTGCACCTCTGTTGTAAGGTGGCCGAATTGTGCTGTTAATGATAGAGTTGATCTGCAGACACTTCTTGCGTGGGAACATTAAATTTATTTACAATATACTCAGCAGCCACTACACGTGTGCTTTCAACTCCAACTCTATCTCTACACTGACTGCTGAGGTGGCCTGCGCTTCTCTCCTATTCGTTACTACAGATCATGTGATCTTCTTTAACAAGTATTCATCAACAGGAGGAGGAAAGGCTTTGGCTAAAATTAGACTCTCATTTCGAAATTAGAACTGAAACAAAATCGTGAACGAAGACTGAAATTGAATCAGAGAGAAAACTAAAATGATTTCTTGAACTAAAGTCAATGCTGATATTGGTCTTGGGGACCAATGCAGTGCAGCAAAAAAGATTTAATTAGGAGGATAAGCTGCATGGATGTGTCTGTTGAGTGTAGAAGATTAAGGGGTGATCTGCTGTTTAAGATCATTAAAGGATTTGATGGGGTAAATAGGCTGGGGTGTGTTACAGTTCACTCGTGGAGGTCCAAGTTGCCATGGCAACGCACACTTTTACACACACGTTGTAGTCTGGAGCTGTGGATAGTGACGGTAGAGGCTCCACCATTCTTCCCATCACACGACTGACCAGGAATCTCTTCCACTCTTACCGCCCGCCGCTGGCGTGTGTTGGAAGGATTTGCAGGTTGATACTCAACCTGTCTGGCCACATTACGAACGCACCTTCCTTGGCCATCAGGTCCTGGAGTGGGACTTGAACCCAGAGCTCCCAGCAGATACAATACCCAGCAGGCCACAGGACCTCCAGGGTGGATATTAGAGAGAAACGATTTCCTCTGGGGCGGAGTCCAGAACAAGGAGGCGAGCCAGGCTGTTCAGGGCTGATGTCAGGAAGCTCATCTTCGTTCAAAGGGGGGAGGGGCGAGATGGGGGGGGGGGGGAAGGGGGTGGAGGGGGGGGGGGAAAGGGGAGGGAGAGAGGTGGGGGGAGGGGGGGAGATGGGGGGGAGGGGGGGAGATGGGGGGAAAGGGTGGGGAGAGAGGTGGGGGAAGGGAGAGGGGGAGGGGGGGGGGAGGAAATCTGGAGCTCTCTCTCCCCAAAAAACAGTTGAGGGAAGGTCAGTCACTTCAAAGTTTCATAATTGACATTGGTTTAGTTAAGAGTATTGGGGGTTTCAGCACCAAAACAATCTTAAGACTCCAAGACTTAACAGATGAAGTTAAGGTACAGATCAGCCATGATTTGATTGGCAGAACAGGCTCAAGGGGCTGAATGGACTCCTCCTGTTCCTATATTCCTATGATCCGTGTCCTCACACCGATGAATAAAACCCCCGTTTTCATTCCATTTAATTGTTTAGCCACACTTCTTGAGGCCTGAGTGTTGTGTGAGAGGGGAAACTGCCTTTGTAGAAGTAGCTGAAACACAATTTTTGGGGGATAAGATATCTCAAAAACCAGAACGGAAATATCCCAAACTCAAAACTTTTGACCAGGCTAAAACTAAAAACCAGACCTAATCTTGGGGGCAAAAGGCTTGCCCCTAATAACGAACAAAACCAGAATAACTAGTGGGTACTAAATTGTGGGCTGGTTTTTATGGAACTGCTGAGCGTTTGAAGACATTGTTTTGTTTAATCTCTGTTCCGTCTCGCTTATTGCTGGCCTCTGTCAAATACCTTAGATTAAGGTGATAAGTGTGGCTTGATTCTTATGAAGACGAGAGCTAATGCCTTTGCTCGTCTGCTGAAACCCTCACCCATATCTTCATAACCCCTAGACTCGGCTATTCTAACGCACTCCTGGCTGCTCTCCCACATCCTACCCTCAATAAAATTGAGGGCACCCAAAGCTCTGCTGCCTGTGTCTTAGCTTGAAGCAACTCCCGTTCCCCCAGCCCCCCTCATCTTGCTGACCTACGTTGGGACCCGATCGAGCAATATCTTGACTTTAAAATTCTCATCCTTGCTTTCAAATCCCACCGGTGCCTCGCTCCTCCCTATTTTAGTAATCTCCTCCTACCACACAAACATCCATGCTGTCTGTGCTCCTCTAATTCTGGCCTCCTGCGCATTCCCACTTATATTTTAATCGCTCCACTGTCAGCTGCCTGGGCCTCAAGCTCTGGAATTCTGTCCATACCCCTCTCTGACTCTCTACCTCACTTCCTCCTCTCAGTCGCTCCTTAAAGCCTACCTCTCTGACCAAGCTTTTGGTCATCTGACGTAATACCTCCTTTCGTCGCTCGGTGTCAAACTTTTATTTTATAATTCTCCTGTGAAGCGCCTTGGGATGTTTTCCTATTGTTGTAAAAAAAGACACTTTATCAAAGCTTTTTGTCTTGCACTCACCAGGACAATCTTTGCGGACAGAAAGAACATGTACACACATTGCACCTGTTTCAACTAAACAAAATAAGTGACAGCCATTCGCTGGTTCATTCCTCAGGGCAATGCCTTGACCAATCAGTGTCAAGCTGCCTGGTTTAAAATTTCAAACAATGTTTGGCAGTTAACTGTCAGTCACCATTAACTGGTGCATTCTCCATTGCAACGCTTCTACCAATCAGAGTCTACTTCCCAACCAATCGGCACTCTCTTCTCACATAATATAAAGTTGTTGTTTCCCCTGATGTTGGTATTCTTGTGATTGTCCTGATGAGTGCAAGATAAAAAGCTTTGACAAAATGTCTTTCCTCAGTAACACTCAAGTTCTGTGCTACCAAATGACTTGTTTCTCTATGTTAAAGGCGCTATATAAATATGTTGTTGTTGTGTCGGCAGGAGCTGAGGGAGCGAGTGTTAAGGGGGAAGTACCGTGTCCCCTTTTACATGTCCACTGATTGTGAAAACATCCTCAAACGCTTCCTGGTACTCAACCCAGCCAAGCGGGGAACGCTGGAGGTAAGCCTGCACATGTTTAACCTGAGGGTTCCCTTGTTGAACTCAGTACTCTGCGTCATTTATCGGATTGGAGCTCTGTTGATCGGAGAACAATGCAAAGCCCCAAGCGGTTTACTCACCAGAATGAGCCTGTTACAGGAAATATACATTGATCGGGAAGAAGAGAATGAGACAATAAATGATAATATATCAGAATTGGATTTTATTTTTGAATCATGGGGTGTGGGCATCGCTGGCTGGACCAGCATTTATTGCCCATCCCTAATTGCCCCTTGAGAAGGTGGGGGTGAGCTGCCTTCTTGAGCCGCTGCAGTCCATGTGGTGTAGGTACACCCACAGTGCTGTTAAGGAGGGAGTTCCAGGATTTTGACCCAGCGACAGTGAAGGAACGGCCGATATATTTCCAAGTCAGGATGGTGAGTGACTTGGAGGGGAACTTGCAGGTGGTGGTGTTCCCATCTGTCTGCTGCCCTTGTCCTTCTAGATGGTAGAGGTTGCAGGTTTGGAAGGTGCTGTCGAAGGAGCCTTGGCGAGTTGATGCAGTGCATCTTGTGGATGGTACACACTGTTGCCACTGTGCGTTGGTAGTGGAGGGAGTGAATGTTTAAGGAGGTGGATGGGGTGCCAATCAAGCGGGCTGCTTTTCTGTTCCTTGAGTGTTGTTGGAGCTGCACTCATCCAAACAAGTGGAGGGTATTCCATCAAATTTGTGACTTGTGTCTCGTAGCTGGGGGACAGGTTTTGGGGAGTCAGGAGGTGAGTTAATTATTGCACAATTCCCAGCCTCAGACCTGCTCTTGTAGCCACGGTATTTATATGGCTGGCCCAGTTCAATTTCTGCCCAATGCTAACCCACAGGATGTTGATAGTGGGGGATTCAGCAGTGGTAATGCCATTGAACAAGGGGCGATGGTTAGATTCTCTTTTGTTCAAGGTGGTCACTGCCTGGCATAAATGTTACTGTCACAGCCCAAGCAACTGCACTGTGATGGTTAACATGAATGCGGAATTTTGATTTTGCAGATTACATGGATAAATGTTGCCAGAAAAGGACAACCAAAAGTTGTGACAGGAAGTAAGACTATTGAACAGGGAGTCCACACGCTATGTGAGATTTTTAACATACATTCGTTGCCCCTCTCACTAAAACCTGTTTTAAAACTGGAACGTGGGGAAGTAGCAGGAAAGGTTTGTGATGAAAGCTCATTCAAAAACTTCATGAAAACCTTCACATTCAACTGGGAAAAAAAATTAATTCAGATCAAGTGTAGGACGTTCAGGAAGGCAAATGTAAGTTCAGACTAGTGAAAAAGCTAATTTAGGAAGTTCACCAGAAGGACAACTTGTAGTTGTTAGGTAGTACAGAGCTTGATCATTGCTGAAAATAGGCATTTTGTTGAAGTTTTTCATCTTGCACTCACCAGGATTAATTGGTAGTCTTGTGATTATCCTGATGGGTTCAAGATGAAAAGCTTTGACAGAATGTCTTTTTTAAATAACTTGTATTTACATACAACAAAAATTGCTGGAAAAACTCAGCAGGTCAGGCAGCAACTGTGGAGAGGAAGACAGAGTTAACGTTTCGAGTCCGTATGACTCTTCATCAGAACTCTGATGAAGTTGAGCTCTGATGAAGAGTCATTCGGACTCGAACTGTTAACTCCGCCTTCCTCTCCACAGATGCTGCCAGACCTGCTGAGCTTTTCCAGCAATTTTTGTTTTTGTTTCAGATTTCCAGCATCCGCAGTATTTTGCTTTTATCATTGTATTTATACAGCCCACTTAACTTAGTAAAATGTACCATGGTGCTTCAGGAGTGTATAGCAAAGCAAAATTTGTCACCAAGGGGATCGAGATTTAGGGAGGGAATTCTGGAGCTTGGGGCCCAGGCAGCTGAAGGCACGGCCGCCACTGGTGGAGCGATTAAAATGAGGGGTGCGCAAGTGGCCAGACTTAGCGGAGTGCGGAGATCCCAGAGGGTTGTGAGGTTGGAGGTGATTACAGAGATGGGGAGGGATAAGGCCATGGAGGGATTTGAAAACAAGGATGAGGATGTTAAAATTGAAGCATTGTTTAACTCGAAGCCAGTGCGGGTCAGCGAGCACAGTGAGTGAACGGGACTTGGTGCAAGTAAGGACATGGGCAGCAGAGTTTTGGATGACCTCAAATTTACAGAGGGTAGAGTGCGAGAGGCCATCCAGGAGTTCATTACAATCGTCAAGTCTGGAGGGAACGAAGTCAAGGATGAGAGTTTCAACGACTTATCTGTGGAATAGACATTCCAGATAGAATCGTGGCAGCGAAGGCTATAAGCTCATTTAGGAAGCAAGACAGCACATTGGAGACCGGTGGGTCATGCTCAGTGGATGAGATCAGATGGTCCAAGTGATCTGAACCTATCGTGTGATTTTGGGGGACAGAAGAAAGGCAGGGCAATGGATTTGAAAGCCAGGGGGATCTGATCGAAAATAGACGGAGGGGTCAGGCTGAGATAGTTTGTGTCTTTAATGAACAAAGTGGTACTTAACAAGGGCAGTCTGCAGAACGGATACATAATATATATTACATAATAATATGTTTTATATATATATGTTTTTATATATAATTGCTTTGGAGTACTGTAGTGTGTGGTTAGGTTTACTGGACTAGTAAACTGTTCTAAGTTAGTCACCCGTGAATCCAACTGGGAATTCAGGAGAAATGTCTGGTGGGAATGTGGAACTCGCTCTCACAGGGAGTGGTTGAGGTGAATAGCGGAGATGCATTTAAGGGGAGGCTAGATAAACACGCGAGGGGGAAAGGAATATATGATGGCCGGGTGCGATGAATAAGTGTGGGGGGAGGCCAGGGTGGGGTATGGACATTATGCATGTGTGTATTTGCTTAGGGAGCCTGACAGTGAAACCTGTTAAACAGGAACCGTTTTAATTTCACTCCAAAGCTGAGGTTTACCATTTAGCTGCCCTCTGGCCAGGCCCCATCCCAATGGCCAGGCTGAAGGGATGAGCTCCTGGAGGAGGTGGCGTGGGAAGTGCCCGGGGGGGTGGAGGGCACTTGGGGTTGGGGGGGTGGTGGGGTGGAAATTGGACTTCTCTCTGGGAGCTGATGTCATGTTAGCCGATGCTGGGAACACGACACTGACTGTATGCAGCACATCCAGGTGCACAGCCAATTCACCCACATCAAAAGGCAGAGCAGTCAGTGGAGAGGTGGTGGTCTCTTCCGTAATAAAACCCAGGGACTTGCTATCTGGGATTATTTATACCCACTAACCCTGTTCCTCTATCCTAATTTGCCTGAAGTCCCATTCTCCCGTCACCATTGTGTTCACTGACCCGTGTTGGTTCTCTGTCCTGACTGTTGTGATATCGTGTGCGTGCCAGTGCAGACAATGACCTGTACCTTTAAGAAGCTGCATAATGATATCACTATGACATCGCTGTGTGTGAGGTTGGAGGATAATAGGAACAGCCTCCATGTTAGATATTCACTACTGCCTGTGATCAACTACTGCAGGTGTTCACTCCTGTCTGTGACTCTGTATCAGTAAGATTTTATGTATACCTTTTGAGTCAGGCATATAGTCAAGTGATCAGCCTATGTAACTGTTAGTACCCAGGCCAGGTCAAGGCCTGTGCAGAGCTGTATCTAGTTGTTGCTCGTAATAAACTTCATGTAATTGTCTTCGACCAAAGTCCTCGTCAGTCTCAAGATCTTGCTTAGCATAAATAGCATGGAGACAGATCCCTTGAGATCTACATCAAGACCCTCAACATATATGGCGACAGCAGACAGTAAGAGACCTTGACACCGACAGTCCCTCAAATTTAAAATCCTCATCTTTGTTGTCCAACCCTTTCATGGTCTTTCCTCCTCCCTATCTCTGTAACCTCCTCCAGCCCTACAACCCCCTGAGATCTCTGCCCTCCTCTAATTCTGGCCTCTTGAGCATCCCCGACTTTTAATCTCTCCACCACTGGCGGCCGTGCCTTCAGCTGCCTGGGCCCCAAGCCCTGGAATTCCCTCCCTAAACCTCTCTACCTTGAGTTGCTCCTTAAAACCTATCTCCTTGACCGAGCTTATGGCCAAGTGATGACCCAATATCTCTTTCTGTGGCTTAGTGCCAAATTTTGTCTATTAACCCACCTGTGAAGTGCTGCGAGCGGTTTAATATGTTAGATCCGCTGTATAGTTAAGGGTAGATGTCAATAAGCCGATTGCCAACTCACCGTTCCTCTCAATCTCTCCAGCAAATTATGAAGGACAAATGGATAAACGTGGGCTGTGATGGTGAAGAACTTCGGCCGTATGTGGAGCCAGAGCCAGACCTGGGAGACAACAAGCGAATAGGTGAGAAAGGAAATTCATTCAGAACACCTCTTGGTATTCCAAACTCTCTCCGTTAAGCAGCTCGGTTTGGCGACTTAATTAACTCGAGTGCGGCAAGTTCCTCTACAGCAAGGAAAGGAGGAAGGGGCTTCCCTCAATGTCCCGTCCAATGGGAGCAGATGAGCCCCACAGATGGGCAGGGAGGGAGCGGGCAGGCTGGTACATGAGGTGGCAAACCAGTGGTGTCAATGGTGGGTGACTGCTTTTACCTTCTCCTAGAAGTTGACCTTGTTGGACAGGAGCCATTTTGACTTGAACCCCAACTGAAACTCGCCGTCCGGGTCCGTTTTGCGCAGACCCTGTCTCAGTGACCAGGCTGTGATTGGATGGAACTGCTGCTACGCTTTATTGGGACTAGTGGAGGGGGGCGTGAGGTGTGGGGCAGGGATTTAGAGTTGTGGATTCCGCCCCCACCCTGTGAATATCTTCACGTAGATGTTGCGATAGGGGGAATGTGATAAAAAGTATTGGAGATGAGTGGGGCCAGCCCAACAGCCGAGCTGCATCCAGTTGGGTAACAAAGGGTTCTGTTCCCTTCCCATTGGTTGTGCAGGCAAGGCGCCTGGAGGGTAGACCAATGGTGGGAGAGTGGGGGCAGGGTGGTCCGTGTGAAGCAACCTCCAGCAACCATCATGTGAAGACCTATGGACATCTTGTCTACCTGACTGTTCTGTTCTGTTCCATAGAAGTGATGATTGGAATGGGCTACACACGAGAAGAAATTAAAGAAGCTTTGACCAGGCACAAATACAATGAAGTAACTGCTACCTACCTCCTATTGGGCAGGAACAAAAGTGAGGTAAGGGCTAAACATTCAGGAGATCAACATGTATAACGCATGTGGCTGGGTCATTGGGCTGCCATATTCTGTTGCCCCTGACACTTGGGGTTTGATTCCATACTTAAACTGATTGGATCAGCATTGTAATGTAAAGATTCTAACTGAAATGACAATGGGACAATTCCCCAACCCAGCTTCCAGTAGGCCCAAGGCCTGGGCAGGAATTGGCATCAATTGGCACTACACTGGCAACAAGAAAGGTTGGTGCGGGAAGTAGAACTGAGGGAATGGCAGAGTACGAGTTGCTTCTTTGGAGTTGACTCAGCAATGAGGAGGCACCCCTTACACCTAACCTACTTGTTACACCTTACCCAGTGTGGGCTTGGTACTGAGTCCGTGCCTGGATGGTTTCGTTGCATCCCTGCCCTCAGGCGACAGCTCGTATTTATATATATACAGCTTTAATTGTAATGAAACGTCCCAAAGTGCTTTACAGGAGCATTATAAACCAAGCTCAACATCAAGAGGGCATTAGGAGAGCTGACCAAATACTTGGTCAAAGAGGTAGGTTTAATGGAGTATCTTAAATGAGGAGGGAGGGGTGGGGTGGTTTAGGGAGGGAGCCGAGGGCCCAGGCAGCTGAAGGCACGGCCACTAATAGTAGAGTGTACAGCATGGGGATGGCTCGAGAGGCCAGAATTGGAGATCTCTGAGGGCTGTAGGGCTGGGGGAGGATCAAGTCTGATTTGAAAGCAAAGCTGAAAATTTTAAAATCGAGGCTTTGCTTAATTGGGAGCGAGCACAGAGGGTGGTAGGGGAATGGGACTGGGTGAAAGGGTGACAAAGATGACCGAGGGCAATTAGTGATGAGCAATAAGTGCTGGCCTAGCCAGCGATGTCCACTTCCCATGAATGAATAAATAGAATGTGGGAGACCAGTGGGGAGAATGTGGGAATAGTCACGTCTAGAGATAACAAAGGCATGGATGAATGTTTCAATAGTGGATGTGTTGAGGTAGGGTGGATTGGGACAATGTTACAGAGGTGGAAATAGGCAGTCAGTGATGGGGCGAATGCATAGCTGGAAACTCATCTCAAGGTCAAATACAATACCAAGGTTGCGAACAGATTGAATGTTATGTGAAGTAACAGGTGAAAAAGCCAATATTGCGTTGAATGACCACAAGAGGGTGAAATCTCATGAGGAAGTACAGGGAAACAAATGCGAGTTACCAGTACTGAAGCACGGGGAGAGAGTATGAGTCTGAGGCCAACATTGAGAAGGCACAATAATCAGCTCCACAACAGAGATCATACAGGATTGAGATAGACCAGGGAACCATAAGGAGAATCCACAGCACTTTAGCACTCTTGGTAAGAAAGCCAACTGAAACTTGGGCTTACTACTCAGATCCTAATGGGGATAGAGAAGAAGGAGCAAGACAAAGCTGTACGGTCACCCAGGAGAAGGACACTCACACCGACAGAAGGGAGAGTGCAGCACGCCCTCAGCCACAAAGAGGTCAGAACAAGATCAGGGCGGTTGGTCAAGGCACCTCAGAGACTGACAATGTGAAGCCTGAGACTTTGTGGGGAGGCGAAGGAGAATGTATGCAGTTGGGATAAAGACCTGGGGGGAGATGTAGAATAAAGGGTTAACATCCAAAGCACATGATGCTGATGTAACGATGATGTAACATCACACAACTGAATAGCAGAGATTGGGAGGAGGAGAAGTTCCAACCTTGTGCAGGTGTTCCCAATATGTATACAGCCAGCTGTAAATAAAGAAGAATGGTTTTAACAAACTACAGTCTCCAGCAGCTTACTCTGGGGGAATAGACAAGCCCAATGAGCCCCATTTAGATTCTGAACACATGACGAAACAAAAAAAAAACAGGGAAAAAGCATAACTAAAAGTCTAACTTGATGTGCACAAATTGGAAGCACTGAATGTAGCAGAGGGGAAGTTTGGATGCTGATTTGGGCTGTCCCTTCGTCTTTGCAGTTGTTCCATCAGATGTTACGTTCCTCCTGTCAAGCAGCCTTAGAAATGGTGTTGATCAAATATCTGTGGGGCAGATCTCCCCACCTGGCCACTTGGCCCCCCAGTTGTCAGTGGAGAGGACTTTGCCTGATTGGCGTTAGTCTTATCCAGATGCAATGTCTGGGTCACTGCTGATGGACTCACCTCCCTCTTGAGGTTTGTCGCAACTCCTTTACCAGTGGCAGAACACTTAAGAGCCAACCACAGGGGCCTGGAGTCACATGTAGGCTAGAGCGGGTAAGAATGGCAGCTCCCCTTTCCTGTAGGGTGGTGGTGAATGAGATGGGTTTTTAACAACAATCCGGAAGCTTCTCTGCTTAGTTTTCTGCTGCCGGCCCTCAAATGACCAGGTTTGTTGGAATGGTCGTTTGGTGGGACAAAAATTGATATTGCTGAAAAAAACGACATTTTGTCAAAGCTTTCTGTCTTGCACTCATCAGGACAATCGCAAGAATACCAATGTCAGGGGAAGCAAGCACTTAATACCATATGAGAAGAAAGTGCTGATTGGTTGGTTCTCATATAAAGTTGTTGCTTCCCCTGACGTTGGCATTTTTGTGATTGTCCTGATGAGTGCAAGGTGAAAAGCTTCAACAAGATGTTGTTTCTCAGCAACATTCAAGATTTATTGGAGTTCAATTTATCAACTTCACCGTGGTGCACTTTGACCTCTTGACCTCTGGCCTTCCAGTAACCAGTGGCAGAACACTAAGGGCCAACCCTTAATGGCGGCTCTCAGTTGGTCCTTTTGGTTTGCTTTTGGAACTGTTGACTGGAGGTAGCCCAGAGGCGGACATTTTGAGGTGAACCCTCACTCCAGGCGGGACATTGTCAATTGGCAGTGGCCAAAAATGGCCGCCCCGCTCATGGAAACTCAGCTAGGCCTTGGTTGTCATTCTGGTTCTTTCCCGTCTTCCAGATGGATGGCAGTGACTCCCGTTCTGGCAGTAGCCTCTCATTAGCCAAGGTTCGGCCCAGCAACGAGCTGAACACCAGTACAGTGAGCCAAACGTCAACGCACAGCAGGAGCCAACGCAGCTCGTCCACCTACCACCGGCAGCGCCGGCACAGCGACTTCAGTGAGTAGAACGCGTGTCTGTTTGTGACGGTGTCCAACTAGCGAGGGACTGAGGGAGGCCAAGGGAAAGTGTGAAGGCCCCAACCCCAAAATAAAATACTTCACTAACTTGATGTCTTTATCAACAATAGCAATCTTCCTTTATATAGCACCTTTAATGTGGGAAAGCGCCTCACCCCTAGGTCAGAGGGTGGTGAGTTCAAGCCCCTCTGTGAATTTGAGTGCATGGTTTAGGCTGGTGATCGGAACATAATCAAATTCCCCTGATTAACCTTGCACCCCGCTTACATAAGATAACATAGGAAACAGGAGCAGGAGTAGGGCATTCGGCCCTTCAACCTGTTCTGCAATTCAGAAACTGCCCTGGGAATTGGAATTGAATCATCTTCTGAGGTTGGACAGCATAGAAGGATCATTCTTCAGTGTGTAAAAAAAAAAGCTCCATTTATATAGCACCGTTCATAACCTCAGGTTACCTCAAAGTGCTTTACAGCCAATGAAATACTCTTTTTCAGGTGTAATCACTGTTGTCATGCAGGAACGCGCCAACCATTTTGCACACAGCAAGCTCCCAGTAACAGGAACGTGATCATGGCCAAATAATCCGTTGTTAAGATCGAAGGTTGAATATTGGCCTCGGACATCAAGGGGCGCTCCCCTCCTCTTCTCTGAAAGAGTTTGCGCCCACCTGAGAGGGCAGATGGGGCCTTGGTTTTGACGTCTCATCTGAAAAAACGGCACCTCTGACGGTGCAGCACTCCTGCAGTGCTGCACTGGGGGGGGGGGGTGCCGGCCTGGATTTTTGGGCTCAAGTGCCTGGAGTGGGACTTAAACCTGCAACCTTGTGGCTCAGCAGCAAGGGAGCACCTCGCTGGCACATGGTTGGTGTCGAGCCTGCCCCACGCTGGACCTGCCGGCGCTTGCGTTTCCTCTACCACTGCCAGGGTCGAGAAGGAGATGGGCGCTTATATCGCCATGGCTAACAGGATGGACTGTTGTTTATTCCAGGTGGGCCAGCTGCCCTGACCTCTCACCCGAAGCGGAGCCAGACCAGCACGGCGGACAATGACCTGAAGGAGGAGCGCATCCCGTCCCGCAAGGTGACCGGCGGTGCAGTTACCAGTGGCAGCAGCAGGGCAGGGGTCCCGCCGTCCAGCCCCATGGTCAGCAGCGCCAACAACCCGAACAAGTCGGAGATCCCAGACCGGAGGAAAGTGTCCGGCCCAGCTAACGTAAGGAGCTTCAATAACCAAAGTCTGGGTTAAGAATGGAGATGATTAGTTTATACCCCTGTCAATTCCCCAGGGATTGGGTTTACATACATGGTGTCCATGTAACTATCCTCCACTTACTGTATCTTCCTGAAGGAACCCTCCTTCTTTAATCCGTTTCGGTCATGAGCTTTGTTTGCTGTAGTTTGTAGAGACTCTTTTCCAAATAGCCTCTGTAGACTGTTTGCTTTAGTGCATTGCAGAGAATTACAGCAGAGAAACAGGCCATTCGGTCCAACCAGTCCATGCTGGTGTTTATGCTCCACTCGAGCCTCCTCCCATCTTTCCTCATCTAAATCTATCGTAAACCTCTATTCCCGTCTCCCTCATGTTCATCCAGCTTCCCTTTAAATGCGCCTAAACTATTCACTTCAACCACTCCCTGTGGTAGCGAGTTCCACATTCTCACCCACTCTCTGGGTGAAGAAGTTTCTCCTGGATTCCCGATCGGATTTCTTGGGGACCATCTTATACTGACGGCCTCTAGTTCTGCTCTTCCCCACAAGAGGAAACATTCTCTCCGTATCCACCTCTATCAAAACCTTCCAGAATTTTAAGGACCTCGAAATGCCCGCCCCTCAGCCTTCTCTTTTTCAAGAGAAAAGAGACCAGCCAGTCAATCCCTTCCTGATAAAATACACACCACATTTCTGGTTTCATCCTTGTAAATCTTCCCTGCACCCTCTCCAGTGCCTCTCTATCTCTTGGTGCCCGGAAATGCACACAGCACTCTGTGTGGCCTAAACAAGGTTCAATACAGGTCTAGATAACCACCCCACTTTTCAATTCCGTCCCTTCTAGAAATAAAGCTCAGTGCCTGGCTTGCTTTTCAAAGGCCTTGCTAACTTGTGGTGCAACACTGAGCGATTGGTGTATTTGTACTCTGAGATCCCTGTGTTCCTGTACCCGACCTAGACTCACACCTAGTCAGTGTGGGAGAAGAAGCGACGTTGTTCCCTGAGCCAGTGGCCACTTTGCCAATGGTCACCTGTGTTTATGTGTGTGGCGGCCATCTCTCTGGGAAGCAAGCTAAGGAGAGCAAGCCGTACCTGCTGAATTGCAGCTCGGTCAACTGCTCAGGGCTGACCATGCGGGCAGGCCCCAGAGGCTAACTCTGATTGGACGTACTCCTGGGCGGTCACATCACATGACCTGCTGCTCCCACCTAACCCACCCGCCCCCACACTCATGCCATTGGTCACCTGACATGTCCATCCCCATGGCGCCCACCTTCCCTCAGCCAATCGCAAAGCGGACAGGCCCTTCATTATCCGACTGTCATTCAAACCATTTCAATCCTCGTCCCCCAGTATTTTTACAACGAGGAAGCAAAAATGCTCAAAAAATGTTTTTTTTTTAAAAAAAAAAGAAAGCTTTTTTGTTTGATCTGCCTCTACGATTTTCCTTCTGGATTTTGCTGACAGACTGGAAGACAATCCTTTGAGGGTTGGCAGCAGGAGGAGGCCATTCAGCCCCTCGAGCCTGTTCTGCCATTTGATTAAATCATGGCTGACCTGTGACCTAACTTTATACCCAGCTTTGCCCCATATCCCTTAATAACTTTGGATAACAAAAATCTATCGATCCCAGATTTAAAATTAACAACTGATCCAGCATCAATTGCCGTTTGTGGAAGAGAGTTTCCAAATTTCTCCCACTCTCTGTGCGTAGAAGTGTTTCCTAATTTCACTCCTGAAAGGTCTGACTCTTAATCTTTAGACGTTACCCCCTCGTCCCAGACTCCCCAACCAGGGAAATAGTTTCTCTCTATCTACACTACCTGTTCCCCTGAATACCTTGAAGATGAACTATCATAGAGATGGGGCATTCTGCCGTGGGCATCAATGAAGCGGGAGGAGGGACTGGGCACAACTGGTACCCAGGATATATGTGCAGCTGCCACAGAGAAGACAGGAAGATGGGGTTTAATGGATTTGTTACTGGAGCCTGCGATTTACTTTTCTCCGGTGATGTCTGCAGTCTTCAAGTCAAACAGAAGTCACCACTTCACCCACACACTCACTCAATATAGCAGCCTGGCTGAGTCATCTTGTTAACATGCCGAACATGCAGATGGAGGGAATGGCAGCCCCCACAGTTTCTAAATCTGAAAACAACTTTGTTCAACTGAAAATGTGTCATGGTTGCTGGATGACAATAACCCAAAAGGTGTGGTGCTGTGCAGTGAGTTGCAACTAAATGCCGTGCCTGATTCTGAGGTGAATGTACCCTTCATTCAGTCGACAAATTCCATGAGCACACATTAGCCACACCGCACCCCAGGGAGGGGGAAATTGGATTGGGATGTGAGCTGATGCTTTCCTTCCCCCTCACCCTGTCTCTCATGTTCTCTCTCTCATGCGACCACACTCTCTGTTGTACATCCTGAGTCCCCTGTTGTGCTGTCTGTTGCGCTCACACCCTCTGTGCTCTCTGGCGTGTCCTCTGCTGTGGCCAAACTGGCACACACATCCTCTCACACCCGCGCACACCCTCCTGCACCCGCGCACACCCTCCTGCACCCACGTACACCCTCCTGCACCCACGCACACCCTCCTGCACCCGCGTACACCCTCCTGCACCCGCGCACACCCTCCTGCACCCGCGCACACCCTCCTGCACCCGCGCACACCCTCCTGCACCCGAGCACTACCTCTCTCCTTCTTGCACCCGCGTGCCCCTCACACCCGCACACACTCCCTCTCTCTCTCACACCCGCGCACTCCCTCTCTCACACCCGCGCACTCCCTCTCTCTCACACCCGTGCACTCCCTCTCTCTCTCACACCCGCGCACTCCCTCTCTCTCTCGGACCCGCGCACTCCCTCTCTCACACCCGCGCACTCCCTCTCTCTCTCACACCCGCGCACTCCCTCTCTCACACCCACGCACTCCCTCTCTCTCTCACACCCGCGCACTCCCTCTCTCTCACACCCGCGCACTCCCTCTCTCTCACACCCGCGCACTCCCTCTCTCTCGCACCCGCGCACTCCCTCTCTCTCTCACACACCCGCACACTCCCTCTCTCTCGCACCCGCGCACTCCCTCTCTCTCTCACACACCCGCGCACTCCCTCTCTCTCACACCCGCGCACTCCCTCTCTCTCTCACACACCCGCGCACTCCCTCTCTCTCTCACACACCCGCGCACTTCCTCTCTCTCTCACACACCCGCGCACTCCCTCTCTCTCGCACCCGCGCACTCCCTCTCTCTCACACCCGTGCACTCCCTCTCTCTCACACCCGTGCACTCCCCCTCTCTCACAGCCGCGCACTTCCTCTCTCTCACACCCGCGCACTTCCTCTCTCTCATACCCGCGCACTCCCTCTCTCTCTCACACCCGCGCACTCCCTCTCTCTCTCACACCCGCGCACTCCCTCTCTCACACCCGCGCACTCCCTCTCTCTCTCTCACCCGCGCACTCCCTCTCTCTCACACCCGCGCACTTCCTCTCTCTCTCACACCCGCGCACTCCCTCTCTCTCACACCCGCGCACTCCCTCACTCTCACACCCGTGCACTTCCTCTCTCACACCCGCGCACTTCCTCTCTCTCACACCCGTGCACTCCCCTCTCTCTCTCACCCACGCACTCCCTCTCTCGCACCCGCGCACTCCCTCTCTCGCACCCTTGCACCATCCCTCTCTCCCACCCATGTACTCCCCCTCTCACATCTGCACACTCCCTCTCACACCTGCACACCCTCCCTCTCTCCCAAACATGTACTCCCCCTCTCGCGTCTTAGCTCTCTTCTCTATCTCTACACTATATCAATCTACTTCCTGGCTGATGCCATCTACATGGCTGCATACATGAGCACCAGGAATTTCCTTGGGCCTTCCCCTGATTGGCTGCTGCAGCTTTAGCAGAGGAGGTTGGCATAAATGGGCTTTTCACTGATCTTGGGCCAAAGACTGGATGGGCAATCCCTGGTGTAAAGCACTTGCAGTTCCATCCACATATAAACTAGCTTACTTCCCCTATCATGACTTTTGTGTCAACACTTTAAAATGCCATGTCGGCATTTTTGGCCTGGGAAGGAGCCACACTGCCCCGTTGTGCTGTAGCTGAGGCCTCCCACCAACAGGGGAAGCTGTGACGAGGATTGCCAACTGCTAGGAGCCGCCATTTTCCTTTCTCAAACCAACTTTTGGGGCGATTTGCTCTGTATGTTTGTTGAAGGCTCAAACCTATCTTTTGGTGTTTCCCATCCAACAAACAGCCCCCATTCCCACCCCCGTCCCAGACCCAACCAATCACACCCGAAACCTACGGACACACGGATTAAGAACAGGGGGAGGCCGCTCGGCCCTTCGAGCCTGTTCCACCGTTCGGTAGGATCATGGCTGACCCGATTGTGACCTCAACTCCACACTCCTGCCTACCCCCAATAACCTTTCACCACCCACACCCCCACCACCCAGCTTATCAAGCAAGCGGTTTGGCCTATTTGTCACTGCCGGAGCCTGGAGCTTAGGCCGCAGTCTGCCCACACCCCAAACTAAGGTTGCCAAAGCGGGGAGAATTTATTTCTAGAGGCTTTGCCTTAAAAGGCCCCCCCCCCCTGGTTGAACAGGCTTTCCCACGTTTATCACCAATACCAGGAAGCGTTCAATGCAGATGGGGGGAAAAAAGGACACATTTTTCATTGGTGACCAAAGGCTTTTCGCCTGGGCCTTGCCCGTTCCAGTGTCCCAGCAATTACTCTTCAATTCCTGGAGACTGGTTTTACTATTAAGTCCCGTACCCTTTGCTTCCGGAGCTGACCCCATGTCACCTGTCCTGGTGGCCATTTATGTGGTCAGAAATACCAGAATCTTCGGGTGTATGAGGTCACCTAACGTTTTCTAAAACCCCCGATGTGTGCCGGTGAGCGCATCGCACTCCAAGATGAAAATCCGGTTATTGGAATCCAAAATCCAATATTGGACTATTAATTACCCTGAGACAAAGCGCAGGGGGGTGGGGAGGGTGTGCGGGAGTTGGGGGGGGGGGGGTAGCTGACACAGAGTGGCAGCCTTAAAGGGACAGGCCAGGTTAGTCAGCCAACTGCGCCCTCCCTCCGGTCACTAGGAGGCGCCAGTCGCCCTTGACATGGCTGAAAGTGAGGGGGGGACATTTCGCGGAGCACTCTTCCGGCCGAATGAACACCTTCTCCCCCTTCCCTTCCACAGAACAATATCCCAGCGAGTGCCATGAGCAGGAGGAATACGTACGTCTGCACTGACCGGGCCCCCAATGACCGGCAATCGCTCCTACAGAACGGGAAGGAAAACAGGTAAATCGCCGCTACACTCTCTCAATTTCGGAAGGACCTCCACTGGGGGCTTGTTTAAACCTACAACAGGGGGAGTGAATCGTGCCGTCAGGGCTGAATGACCAACGTAGGCAGCAGAACGTTTAAAAATAAAATAAATGACCATTCCTTGCTGCTGTTAAAGACTTTAGTGCATGTAGAATTCATCAGCCTCACCCTGCTGAATAAACAGTAACTCTGTACAGTTACACAGAGAGTGACCCTTACCCTGCTGAATAAACAGTGACTCTGTACAGTTACACACAGTAATCCTTACCCTGCTGAATAAACAGTGACTCTGTACAGTTACACAGTGAATGATCCTTACCCTGCTGAATAAACAGTAACTCTGTACAGTTACACAGTGAGTGACCCTTACCCTGCTGAATAAACAGTAACTCTGTACAGTTACACAGTGAGTGACCCTTACCCTGCTGAATAAACAGTGACTCTGTACAGTTACACTGTGAATAATCCTTACCCTGCTGAATAAACAGTAACTCTGTACAGTTACACAGTGAGTGACCCTTACCCTGCTGAATAAACAGTAACTCTGTACAGTTACACAGTGAGTGATCCTTACCCTGCTGAATAAACAGTGACTCTGTACAGTTACACAGTGACTAACCCTTACCCTGAATAAACAGTGACTCTGTACAGTTACACAGTGAGTGACCCTTACCCTGAATAAACAGTGACTCTGTACAGTTACACTGTGAATAATCCTTACCCTGCTGAATAAACAGTGACTCTGTACAGTTACACAGTGAGTGATCCTTACCCTGCTGAATAAACAGTGACTCTGTACAGTTACACAGTGAGTGATCCTTACCCTGCTGAATAAACAGTGACTCTGTACAGTTACACAGTGAATAATCCTTACCCTGCTGAATAAACAGTGACTCTGTACAGTTACACAGTGAGTGATCCTTACCCTGCTGAATAAACAGTGACTCTGTACAGTTACACAATGAGTGATCCTTACCCTGAATAAACAGTGACTCTGTACAGTTACACAGTGAATAATCCTTACCCTGCTGACTAAACAGTGACTCTGTACAGTTACACAATGAGTGATCCTTACCCTGAATAAACAGTGACTCTGTACAGTTACACAATGAGTGATCCTTACCCTGAATAAACAGTGACTCTGTACAGTTACACAATGAGTGATCCTTACCCTGAATAAACAGTGACTCTGTACAGTTACACAATGAGTGATCCTTACCCTGAATAAACAGTGACTCTGTACAGTTACACAATGAGTGATCCTTACCCTGAATAAACAGTGACTCTGTACAGTTACACAGTGACTAATCCTTACCCTGCTGAATAAACAGTGACTCTGTACAAAGGTTACAGGCTCAACTCCATCAAACTGAGTTTGACAAAATTGGTAAATAAATTATTATGAAAGCTTCCCTATTGGTTTACCAAAGGCAGCAATGCCACCCCTCTGCTGGTCTAGTCTGTACACGACTCCAACCTCGCATTGAGCAATTGGTTTGCACCAATTCCCATTGAACCCCACCCCGACCATGCTGACTGACCTCCACTGGCTCCTGGTCCAGCAGCATCTCGATTTTAAAGTGATCATCCTGGTTCTCAAATCCCTCCACGGCCTCGCCCCTCCCTATCTCTGTAACCCTCCTCCAGCCCCGCAACCCTCCGAGATCTCTGAGCTCCTGCAATTCTGGCCTCTTGAGCGTCCCCCGATTTTTAAGCGCCCCACCGTCGGCAGCCATGCCTACAGCTCTGGAATTGCCCCCAACCCCCCGCCTCCCACTCCCCCACCCCCACCCTGACCTCTCCACCTCCCTCGATTCTTTGAAAACGCTCCTTAAAACCGACTTCTCTAATGAGCTGGTGGTCGCCTGTCCCGGTACATCCCCTTAGGAGGCTCTCGTTTCGAATTTTCCCTGCGGATGTTATGGGCGCCATACCAATGCAAGTTCTTGATGCCCTCTAAAAGCGTCCTAGTAAAATCACCACCCGCTCGGGGTAGGTAACGAACGTCCAGCCGGTACCACATTCCGAACGTAGATGTGAACTTTTCCTTTTTAAAACGCGGGGCTTTTGTTTGAAACTCTTCCAGCTCGGCGATGAGTCGCGCCACCCCAGCCTCGCCCTCCACCCACAGCATCGCCGCCCCCACGGACCGCACGCGCTTCCCGAGGGGCACGTCCAGCCGGAGCACCTTCCACGGCGGGCAGCTCCGGGACCGGCGAGGGGCGGCGCAGAACGGTTCGCCCACGTCCCCCACCCTCTCGCCCGACGCCACGCCCCTGCCTCAGACTCGGAGCCGGGCCTCGTCCAACCTCTTCTCCAAACTCACCTCAAAGCTGACCAGAAGGTAAGAGAGTGGCCAGGTCATCGCCCACCCCGGAAGCGGAAGCGGCAACGCGGTGGGGGGCGTGGGGTCGGTGGGGTGGTTGGGGGGTGGGGGGTGGGGTGGTGGGGTCGAGGGGTCATGGTGCTCCCTCCTCTTTACTTCCCCCACCACCACCACCCCCCCACCCCACCCCCCCCAGCCGAGACTGGTCACCCTGGCGACGAATTGGCTTTATCGGGCCTTCATCAACACGTGCAGACTCGATGGGCCGAATGGCCTCATTTCTGCTCCTATGTCTTATAGTCTTATGTGGGAATTGTGTTAAACTGAAGAGTGGAACCAAAAGCTAACCCAACGGCATGGAGGTGGTGAGGGGAGGGGGAGGGGCGAGGGGTCGTTTTGGCACGAATCACGTTTTAATTTTGAGACCCCCGGGTCAAGTCTGAAAAGAGGAGAGCGGATGAGGGAGTGACTGAGGGAGGAGTGATTAGCCGATGCCAAACTTGGGGGGTTTTTTTTATAGAAGAGGGGAGAAGGTGGAGAGGTAAAGGGTTTGAGCAAGTTCGGAATAGGGCTTGGTCTGATGAGTCTTAGGCAATGAAGGCTGTCCGGAGGAGGGAGAGAGTGTCCTCTGGAAGTTAGGGAAGTCATGAACATCGTATCATCGTAAAGGAAAGAATCACTGTGACATGGTGTAAAGGTTAGCCGTTGGGGCTGAGAGTGAGAGTATTTGTTGGAAAATGAGCATTTATTTCCATCCTGTTCTCTACAGCTCTGGTCCCCGCATTGCAAAGTGACGACACTGGCACTTAGAAAGTGCAACAAAAAAAACTCCATAAAGTATCACCAGGGCTGAAAGGTTTTGCCTATTGGACAAGGCTGAACAGGTTGGTAGGGGCTGTCCTCTCTGGAGACTGAGGGGTGACCTGATGGAGATGTGTAAAATTCTGAAGGTGTGCGGTAGGTTTGATGTGAAGACAACATTTCCATTTCCTGGGGAAGGTCAGAGCGAAGAGCCATAAACTTAACACAGACACCAACAAGCCCGATAAAGAATTCGGGAGGAATTTCTTTGCTCAGAGAGTGATGAGGATTTGGAACTCGCTACCACAATGAGTGGGTGAGGCGTAGGTTAATTGAAGGGGAGGAATGCGAGGGAGAAAGGACTAGAAGGTTGGAGCTTGGGAGATGGTTCGTGTGGAGCATAAACACCAGCATAGACTAGTCAGGCTGGACCACCAGCTTGTTTTGTCACTTTACAATGTCTCCAGGCTGGAGGCCTCATGGCGCAGTGGGTTACTGTCCCTGCCTCTGAGCTAGAAGCTCCAGGTTCAAGTCCCACTCCAGAACTTGAAGGCCAAGAAAGATGCATTCATAACATGGCCAAACAGGTTGAATAATAACCTGCAAGTCCTTCCAACACACACACCAATGGTGGGTGGTAAAAGCAGGAGAGACTCCTGGTCGATCGTGGTGCACCTCAAGCTACAGCCTCAGGTGACAGGCTAGTTCCAGGGACAAGAAGCCACAGAAGACAAGGGTAAAGCATGTGCTTTGTCTGACTCATGCATCTCTCGACACAGGAAGTAATCCAGGGCGAGTGTCTCCAGTTATGATGCATTGAAACCTTGAATTTGTTGAGAGATGAATATTTGGGGAATTTTGTTTGATTATCTTTGAAGGTTAGCAAGCATTTATTCTTGATGTTTCCCTTGGGTTGGACCAGAGGCCATTTTAGAATCGATCGTCCCAAGGCTGATTCCATAGAAGGACCGGTTGGTCCTTCCACATTCAACCTCAGAATCAAGAGAGGTGAATGATGTCACAAACAGGTTAGGTGCTGCCATGCTTGTGTTCCAAATGTTTTGCTGTTGATAATTGTAGGAGGGAGAAAAGCGGTGGGGGGGAGGTTTACTGAGGGGACTGGTACAGTTTTGAGGAAGTCCTGATAAAGAATAACTTGGATTGAGAAATAGTGTGTTGCGATTTACACTGTGAGGACATGGGAGAGTCTACAAAATGGACGAATGAGGAACAAGAGCCAGCACAAGTATGCTAGGCCGAATGGCCTCCATCTGTGCTGTAAGGTTCTGAGAGAGAAACACGAGAATGATGAAGGGATGTAGTAAGTATTTCAATAAATTTACAATTCAGTGTACTCTGAAGAGGGAAATTTTAAGTCCCTGACATGAAGCGAAGCGAAGTCTCAACAAGTAAGTCATTTGTTTTTAAAAAGAAAGATAAGTTCTCGGTCTTGTTACCTCAGCTTTCTGCTGTCTAACCCTGCTTCTTGTCTTTCCTTTCCTAGGGTCACTATTGACCCATCAAAACGGCAGACTGTCAACAAAAGTGTGCCAGGGAACCCTCTCCCTCAGGGACCCAAGACTGTTAGTAAGTCTTTCTCAATCAACCTTTCATTCAGTGGCAACTCTGGAGGAGGTGGTCGGACACTTCTCCGTGACATATAGCCAAGTGGTCGTCTGGAGAGAATTTGAGCCAGTTGTGGGGTTGGGGGGTGGGAACATGGAGATCAGGGAGAGACTGGGGAGGTAGATGGCTGAAAGGAGGGCCCGGGGATGGGGCTGGGGGTGGGGTGGAACAGGTGTATCACCTGTTAGCAAAGCCACCTCTCGCTCGGGAGTTGGGTCCAAATGCCGTCCGGGTGGAAGGGCTGAATGTCGCCTCATGGTTATCTCGGGGGAAGAGCAGAGGTGTCACTGGACCTTGTCCCAACGCATGAAACCCCTCCCTGAACCACCGGTGGGAGGGACGAGCAATGAAGATGTAGCAAACTGGAGGGTGTCGGGAGAGAAAAACCTCACGCCGCTTGGGTTCTCGGGAGAGGTTGGGCCTAGAGCATGTTTTGGAAGTTTGACGAACAGGAGCTTTGCTTCGTATATAACCCCTTTGTACCTAACCTGGGGGAAGCTAATGCCAATTCTGTCTCTATAATGGGTGAGTGTTTTCATTGCCCGGGCATTGACCCCACCACCCCATCCCCCCACTCCATTGGCACATGGACCCACATGAAATAAAAGCATCATGGGCCACAACATTTTTGGATGTCCTAAGTTCCTGGGGGCAGCGAGTATCCTGAAGAATAATCTTTAATCCCTGGAGACTCCCGGGCGACCCTGGAGGGTTGGCAACCCGACTAAGGAATGGGAGCTGGTGAGCTCGGAGGGGTTGGCTTAGGGGCGGGTTCTCCTGTTCCTCCTCCTGAAGGTGTGTTAGGAGGTTTATACGAAGGGCAAGACGAGTCACCTTTCTCTGTGTCCCCTCCCGCCGCTTCTAGATGCCACTGTTTCCCTTCTCTTCCCTCTTTTCTGTCCTTCCTGCATCTCACACGACAAACAGGCTCCCACGGCACCTGGAGCCTGGGCTGCTCACTCCAGATGTCAAGGACGATTGATTGGCAGTTCTTCAGTTCCAGTCTACCGACCTGAATGCAACTCTGTGATAAATGTGCCTTACACCAAAGGGATTAAACAAAGCATAAATTGTGATTACTCAAACCAATTTTTCATTTCCAGGTTTTTTGTTCTTTCATGAGATGAGGGCGTCGCTGGCTGGGCCCAGCATTTATTACCCATCCCTAGTTGCCCCTTGAGAAGGTGGTGGTGAGCTGCCTTCTTGAGCCGCTGTAGTCCATGTGGTGTAGGTACACCCACAGTGCTGTTAGGGAGGGAGTTCCAGGATTTTGACCCAGCGACAGTGAAGGAATGGCCGATATATTTCCAAGTCAGGATGGGTGAGTGGCTTGGAGGGGAACTTGCAGGTGGTGGTGTTCCCTATGTGTCTGCTGCCCTTGTCCTTCTAGATGGTAGAAGTCATGGGTTTGGAAGGTGCTGTCAAAGGAGCCTTGCTGAGTTGCTGCAGTGCATCTTGTAGACGGTACACACTGCTGCTACTGTGCATCGGTCGTGGAGGGAGTGAATGTTTAAGTTGGTGGAAGGGGTGCCAATCAAGCGGGGCTGTTTAAGAATGCAAGCTCCAGTTCCCAAGTTGACATCATGGGGATTTGAACCCGCACTCTCGTGATTACTAGTTGCCAGTTACCACTACGCTATTGTACCCAATTAAAAGCTTGTACCCCAGTGCACTATGATTCAGCCCCTATAGGATCCCCGGCTCTGCCAGCAGAGCTCCTACCACAGAATAGCTACTCCCCCCCACCCCCACCACCCCATTCAAGCCTAACCACCCGACTACACAGATCAGAGAGCAGAAGGAGCTCCTTCACATGTACACCATTCACGCTGAGGGATTTGAATCCAGGGCCTGTGGTGAGGCGACGTTCAGAGAAAGATTGGGTAAAGAAAGAAAGCTTTCCATTTCTATAGCACCTTTCACGGCCTCAGGACTCCCCACAGCGTTTTACACCTGATTTTTTTTCTCCAGCATTTGTTCACGGGACATGGGCTGACGAGCATTTATTGCCCATCCCTAATTGCCCTTGAAGGGGCACTGCCTTGTCAACTGAGTGGCTGGCTCAGCCATTTCAGAGGTCTGTGGGTCTGGAGTCACGTGTAGGCCAGACCGGGTAAGGACAGCAGATTTCCTTCCCTGGAGGACTTCAGTGAACCAGATGGGTTTTTTTTTAAAGACAATCGACAATGGCTTCGGGATCAACATCAGATTTTTTTTATTGAATTCGAGTTTTACCACCGGCCAGTGGTGGGATTCGAACCCGGGTTCCCAGAGCATTACCCTGGGCGTCCAGAATACTGGCCCAGTGACAATACCACCACCTCCCCCACTCTGTTGTAGTGTAGGAAAAGCGGCATTTTACGCACAGCAAGAGCCCGCGTGCAGCCACCAGGTAAGTGCCCAGATCGTCTTTGGTTTAGCTGGTAGTCAGGGCAGCAGCCAGTGGAGCACTCCCCAGGCCGCAGATGCTGGGAATCTAACAGAAAATGCCGGAAACACCCAGCTGACCTGGGGAGGCAGAGGAAGGAGAGGGGTGGGCACTTGCCATCGAGCTCCTGCTGGGCAAGTTGCTGCCCACCCTGGGTGGGGGGTGTGCCAGCAGCGGGCACTGCCCACTGACTCCCTTCGAGACGACGAGTGGGGAGGACTCGGGTGTGGGGAAGGGTGGGCGCAGGTTGTGACGATCCCAGTCGTGGCGTAGGCTGTTCGATGCCCAACATCGGCGGGGTGTGGGAGAGCGGCTGGTGCCTCCTGGAGACCGTGGAGGGGGGGAGGGAAGCTTTGATAGCCTTTGGGTTAGAGCTGGACCCTCGGTGGTGGGGGGGGACATCATATTGGTGGGAGGGAGAGAAAAGGAGGGAAAATTCTCATCAATGGGGGACGAAGGTAAGGGAATTTTGCGATGTCCCGAAGCACTTTTCAGCTAATGAAGCACTTTTTTGAAGAAGTAATGTAGGAAATCCAGCAGCCCAATTTGCGCACAGCAAGCTCCCACAAACAGCAATCAGATGATGACCATTAACACGTTGCTCAAGGCCTAAATATTGGCCAGGACTGCAGGGAGTCCCCTTCCTCTTCGAAATAGTGGCTGTCGAATCTTTTAAAACCACCCCTGAGAGGGCAGATGGGACCTCAGTTTAAAACCTGAACGACAGCACCTCCAACCGTGTAGCATTCCCTCAGTTCTGCCCTGAGTGTGTCGGCCTAGATTATGTGGTCCATCCTCTGGATTGGGACTCGTGGCTCAGAAGCAAGAGAAAGTGGCATAGAAGAAAACAGAGGTGGGTAGGGGGGGATCAGAATTTATTCATTTCTCCTGCCGTACTACCCTTTTCTGAGGGTGACGCCTCCTGTTGTCGATAGGTTTAGTGGCTACTGGGAGTAGCTAAGGCGAATGGCACCGATACATTTAAGGGGAAGCTAGATGAACACATGAGGGAGAAAGGAATAGAAGGATGTGTTGATGGGGTGAGATGGTACGGAGGTTCATGTGGATCATCAACCCCAGCATGGACCAGTTGGGCCGAAGGGCCTGTATCTGAGCCGTAAACTCTTTGTGAGGCCTGGCATTAGGTTGGTTGACTCCAATGATTTGGCGTCCGTGACTGGATGGTTGCATGCTCTTCTTCCTGCCCTGGTTGCCGTGGTTACTAATTTCCGATGTGTCTCTTCTTTTGTTGAGGGTCGCAGACGAACCTGAGAGAAGTTGGCGATCTGAGGTCACAAGGTGAGGAAACAGTGCACGAGGACCATCCTGACATGTGTATTTTATCTTGTAAATGTGTTGTTGGAGACGAATGCTGAAACGCTTTTGCGGCATATTGAAGGAAAGGAAGTATTTATATAGCACCTTTCCCAACCTCAAAGCTGTCCCAAAGTGCTTCACAGCCAATTAAGGTACTTTTTGGAGTGCGATTGTAAGGTGGGAAATGTGGCAGCCAAATGGCGCATGGCAAGCTCCCACAACCTGCATTGAAATGAATAGTCAGCTAATATCACTTTGGTAGTGTTGGTTGAGTGGTAAATTTTGGGCTCAGGATACTGGAGGGAACCCACCTGCTCCCCCTCGAAATGGGGGCACAAGGGGATCTTTCAGTTCCAGTTGAGAGGCCAGACATGCCGTAGTATAACCAGCCAAAAGGTGGCACCTCCAACAGTGCCGCACTCTCTCAGCGCTGCACTGGGGGAGTCGGACTGGATTACGAGCTCTGGTCTCTGGTGTATTGTTCAGTAGTGCGAACAAGCCAGCATGACCCATACACACGCACACACACACGCACGCACACAAACGCGCACATGGGCGCGCACACACGCACACACGAGCACACACACATGCACATGCGCGCGCACACACGCACACACACACGCGCGCACACGGGCGTGCGCACACGCACACGGGTGCACACACGCACACACACACGCACACACACACGCACACACACACACGCACGCACACGCACGCACGCACACATGCACGCATGCACACACGCACGCACACACACACATGCACACCCACATGCACGCACACACGCATGCACACACGAACACAAACACACACACACGCACACAAACACACATGCACACACACACACACACACACACAAACACACACGCACACACACACCCACACACACGCGCACACACACACGTGCACACGCAGCTGGCGTGATCGCTGCATCTTGCTGGGGAAAAGAGGGAATATCCTTGCGGAAGAGTGTTTGGAATGGAGGGGTGGGCTTGGGTTCAGGTTAAGCGCTGACCTTTCACCTCTTGGGTTCAAACCCAGGCCAGGACTGGCCACTGGGTAGGGTTCGCATCGTCCACATCTCTGAGTGTGGCAAAGCAGAATCTGCCAGTGTTCTTTGTTTGACCTGGTCAATATCTGCTCTTCCTTGAATGAAGAGTTTTGGCTGTACCTGTCCTGGGAGTGTTTGATGGGGACAGTGTAGAGGAAGCTTTATTCTGCATCTAACCCCGTGCTGTACCTGTCCTGGGAGTGTTTGATGGGGACAGTGTAGAGGGAGTTTTACTCTGTATCTAACCCCGTGCTGTATCTGCCCTGGGAGTGTTTGATGGGGACAGTGTAGAGGGAGCTTTACCCTGTATCTAACCCCGTGCTGTACCTGTCCTGGGAGTGTTTGATGGGGACAGTGTAGAGGAAGCTTTACTCTGTATCTAACCCCGTGCTGTACCTGCCCTGGGAGTGTTTGATGGGGACAGTGTAGAGGGAGCTTTACCCTGTATCTAACCCCGTGCTGTACCTGTCCTGGTGGGTGTGGGATGCTGGATTGGACGGCCCGCTCTGTATTATTTCCCTCAAGAAGCAGATGGTAAATTGCAGCAGGTGACTGAGTAAGTGGATGTGATACTGACTGATATCCTCTGTCTCTCCATTTCAGTGGCAATGTATCTTGGAATCAAAAAGAAACAAAGCCCAGGTCGATCAGACTTACCTGGAATATAAAAATCACCAGCTCGCGGGACCCGAGCGAGATGATCCACCTTATCTGCCAGGTCCTGGAGGTGAATGGCTGTGACTATCAGCAACAGGAAGCTTTCCTCTTGGCCTGTACACACGGCCAGGAGACCACAGAACACTTTGTCCAGTGGGAGATCGAGGTGTGTCGACTGCCAAATCTCTCCGTCAACGGAGTGCGCTTTAAGAGGACATTGGGCACGTTTTTATCCTTCAGAAACATAGTGACCAAAATCACCAGTGAATTAAAGCTTTAATCCAGCGGGTACCCAGACGCCGCCTCGAAGGTCAATTTGCCGCGTTTCGTTTTATTTTTCTGCCCCCCGCCCCCCCCCCCCCCCCCCAACTCCCCCAGGTCAACACCTCGAAACGGAGGAAGCAACCCCCACCGGAAACTGCTCTGCGTCCTCCGAGATCCGGGTCCCAGGCCACACTTTCTGAACACGCGGAGACGGGATTGAAGTCGCCCTCCATCCAAGGGGGGGAACCATCGGTCACTCGATTTTTCTCCGCGCCCCCAATCCTCCCTTCCCCCCACCCCCACCACAATCTCGCTTCCAGGGACGGGATGCGTCACATCAGTTCTTTGGATGGATGGGGTATTAGTTGCCCCCCACCACCCCCCCCCCCCCCCCCCCCCCCCACACCCCGCCGGAGTTGTCAGGGGGGGAGCGTTGAGTTGAGAGAGAATTGGGTGGGGGGGGGGAAGAGGAACGAGTGGAGAGGTGGGGGTAAGTGTCACAGCCTGTCACACCTCTCCTTGAGGCACGATTCCTGCAGTATTCCCACAGCCAGGGCATTCCCAAGGGAAAAGGGGCTTAACCATCCCACAGCCCAGGCCACCCCGCCCCCCTCCCCGATCACAGGACCACTTTGGTGACTCGCTGGAGAGATGTTTGCCTTCGGCACAGAGAAGGTTAAGAGATGTTGATCTCTTTGTTGAGATGTCAGCTTCTCATTATGACCAGGATCACATGATTAACTCCACAAATAGACGAAAAGCTCAGTGTGGCTGCTCCTCCTGGCCTGAAGTGATGAGCTCTCTCAGTTTCTCTAATCCTGGGACATGAATGAACTGAAAGCAATGAGAGTTCAGATCCAATCAACACTTCTGGGTTATCTGTGTTTATATGTGTTCTTTCTGTCTCTTTCTCATTACTCACACCCCTCCCTCTCTCCCTCTCTCTCTCTCTCTCATATTTCTCTTGCCTTTTTCAACACTGTCTTTCCATCTCTCTCTGCTCAGTCTCTTTCCCATCGCCTGTCTCTGTCTCTTTCTCTGTCTCATCATCTCACTTTCTCTCATCGCCTGTCTCTCATCATCTGTCTCTCTCTCTCTCTCTCATTGTCTGTCTCTTCCTCCCTTATCATCTGCCTCTGTCCCTCATCACCTGCCTGTCTCTCTTGTCACCTGTTTCTTTCTCCCTCTTGTCACCCATCTGTCATCACCCCTCTCTATCTCACTCTCTTCCCCTCTCTCACTCTCCCACTCTCTCATCCCTCTCATCATCTGTCTCCCTCTCTCTCTCCCTCATCAGCTCTCTCTCTCATCACTGATCTCTCTCTCTCTCTATTCTATCACTGATCTCTCTCTCTCCCATCACTGATCCCTCTCTCTTCAATCACTGATCTCTCTCTCTCTTCCATCACTGATCTCTCTCTCTCCCGTCACTGATCTCTCTCTCTCTCTTCCATCACTAATCTCTCTCTCTCTCTTCTATCACTGATCTCTCTCTCTCTCCCATCACTGATCTCTCTCTCTCCCATCACTGATCTCACTCATCACTGATCTCTCTCTCTCATCACTGATCTCTCTCTCATCACTGATCCCTCTCTCTTCAATCACTGATCTCTCTCTCTCTTCCATCACTGATCTCTCTCTCTTTCTCTCTCCCAACACTAATCTCTCTCTCTCTCTTCTATCACTGATCTCTCTCTCTCATCACTGATCTCTCTCTCTCTCTTCCCTCACTGATCTCTCTCTCTCTCTCTCCCATCACTGATCTCTCTCTCTCTCCCTCTCTTCCATCACTGATCTCTCTCTCTCTCTTCTATCACTGATCTCTCTCTCTTCCATCACTGATCTCTTTCTCTCTCTCATCACTGATCTCTCTCTCTCTTCCATCATTGATCTCTCTCTCTCTCTCTTCTATCGCTGATCTCTCTCTCCCATCACTGATCTCTCTCTCTCCTCCATCACTGATCTCTCTCTCTCTCTTCTATCACTGATCTCTCTCTCTCTAAGTCTCTCTTTCCCATCACTGTTCTCTCTCTCTCTCTCTTCCACCACTGATCTCTCTCTCTCCCATCACTGATCTCTCTCTCTCTCTCTCTTCCATCACTAATCTCTCTCTCTCTTCTATCACTGATCTCTCTCTCTCTCTTCTCTCCCATCACTGATCTCTCTCTCTCTTCCATCACTGATCTCTCTCTCTCCCATCACTGATCTCTCTCTCTCATCACTGATCTCTCTCTCTCATCACTGTTCTCTCTCTCTCTTCCATCACTGATCTCTCTCTCTCTCTTCTATCACTGATCTCTCCCTCTCTCTCTCTCTCTCCCATCACTGATCTCTCTCTCTCTCTCCCATCACTGATCTCTTTCTCTCTCTTCCATCACTGATCTCTCTCTCTCTTCCATCACTGATCTCTCTCTCTCTCTCTCTTCTATCACTGATCTCTCTCTTCCATCACTGATCTCTCTCTCTCTCTCTCTTCTATCACTGATCTCTCTCTCTCTTCTATCACTGATCTCTCTCTCTCTCTAAGTCTCTCTTTCCCATCACTGTTCTCTCTCTCTCTCTCTTCCACCACTGATCTCTCTCTCCCATCACTGATCTCTCTCTCTCTCTCTCTTCCATCACTTATCTCTCTCTCTCTCTCTTCTATCACTGATCTCTCTCTCTCTCTTCTCTCCCATCACTGATCTCTCTCTCTCTTCCATCACTGATCTCTCTCTCTCCCATCACTGATCTCTCTCTCTCATCACTGTTCTCTCTCTCTCTCTTCTCTCCCATCACTGATCTCTCTCTCTCTCCCATCACTGATCTCCCTCTCTCTTCCATCACTGATCTCTCTCCCTTCTATCACTGATCTCTCTCTCTCTCTCTTTCCCATCACTGATCTCTCTCTCTCTCCCATCACTGATCTCTCTCTCTCATCACTGTTCTCTCTCTCTCTCTCCCATCACTGATCTCCCTCTCTCTTCCATCACTGATCTCTCTCCCTTCTATCACTGATCTCTCTCTCTCTCTCTTTCCCATCACTGATCTCTCTCTCTCTCCCATCACTGATCTCTCTCTCTCTCTTCCATGACTGATCTCTCTCTCTCTCTCTTCTGTCACTGATCTCTCTCTCTATCTCTTCTCTCCCATCACTGATCTCTCTCTCTCTCTTCCATGACTGATCTCTCTCTCTCTCTCTTCCATCACTGATCTCTCTCTCTCCCATCACTGTTCTCTCTCTCCCATCACTGATCTCTCTCTCTCTCATCATTTCTCTCTCTCTCTCTCTCTCCCATCACTGATCTCTCTCTCTCTCTCCCATCACTGATCTCTATCTCTCCCATCACTGATCTCTCTCTCTCTCTCTCTTCCATCACTGATCTCTCTCTCTTTTCTATCACTGATCTCTCTCTCTCTTCTCTCCCATCACTGATCTCTCTCTCTCTCTCCCATCACTGATCTCTCTCTCTCTCTCTCTCTCTCCCATCACTGATCTCTCTCTCTCTCATCACTGTTCTCTCTCTCTCTCTCCCATCACTGATCTCTCTCTCTCTCTCTCTTCCATCACTAATCTCTCTCTCTCTCTCTTCAATCACTGATCTCTCTCTCTCTCTCTTCTCTCCCATCACTGATCTCTCTCTCTCTTCCATCACTGATCTCTCTCTCTCCCATCACTGATCTCTCTCTCTCATCACTGTTCTCTCTCTCTCTCTCCCATCACTGATCTCCCCCTCTCTTCCATCACTGATCTCTCTCCCTTTTATCACTGATCTCTCTCTCTCTCTTTCCCATCACTGATCTCTCTCTCTCTCCCATCACTGATCTCTCTCTCTCTCTCTTCCATGACTGATCTCTCTCTCTCTCTCTTCTGTCACTGATCTCTCTCTCTCTCTCTTCTCTCCCATCACTGATCTCTCTCTCTCTCTTCCATGACTGATCTCTCTCTCTCTCTCTCTTCCATCACTGATCTCTCTCTCTCCCATCACTGCTCTCTCTCTCCCATCACTGATCTCTCTCTCTCTCTCCCATCACTGATCTCTATCTCTCCCATCACTGATCTCTCTCTCTCTCTCTCTCTTCCATCACTGATCTCTCTCTCTTTTCTATCACTGATCTCTCTCTCTCTTCTCTCCCATCACTGATCTCTCTCTCTCTCCCATCACTGATCTCTCTCTCTCTCTCTCTCCCATCACTGATCTCTCTCTCTCTCATCACTGTTCTCTCTCTCTCTCTCCCATCACTGATCTCTCTCTCTCTCTCTTCCATCACTGATCTCTCTCTCTTCAATCATTGATCTCTCTCTCTCTCCCATCACTGATCTCCCTCTCTCCTTCATCACTGATCTCTCTCTCTCTTCTATCACTGATCTCTCTCTCTCTCTCTCATCACTGATCTCTTTCTCTCTCTTCCATCACTGATCTCTCTCTCTCTTCCATCACTGATCTCTCTCTCTTCTATCACTGATCTCTCTCTCTCTTCCATCACTGATCTCTCTCTCTCTCTCTCTCTTCTATCACTGATCTCTCTCTCTCTTCTATCACTGATCTCTCTCTCTCTCTAAGTCTCTCTTTCCCATCACTGTTCTCTCTCTCTCTCTCTTCCACCACTGATCTCTCTCTCTCCCATCACTGATCTCTCTCTCTCTCTCTCTCTCCCATCACTGATCTCTCTCTCTCTCATCACTGTTCTCTCTCTCTCTCTCCCATCACTGATCTCTCTCTCTCTCTCTTCCATCACTGATCTCTCTCTCTTCAATCATTGATCTCTCTCTCTCCCCCATCACTGATCTCCCTCTCTCATCACTGTTCTCTCTCTCTCTCTCCCATCACTGATCTCCCTCTCTCTTCCATCACTGATCTCTCTCCCTTCTATCACTGTTCTCTCTCTCTCTCTCTTCCACCACTGATCTCTCTCTCTCCCATCACTGATCTCTCTCTCTCTCTCTCTTCCATCACTAATCTCTCTCTCTCTCTCTCTTCTATCACTGATCTCTCTCTCTCTCTTCTCTCCCATCACTGATCTCTCTCTCTCTTCCATCACTGATCTCTCTCTCTCCCATCACTGATCTCTCTCTCTCATCACTGTTCTCTCTCTCTCTCTCCCATCACTGATCTCCCTCTCTCTTCCATCACTGATCTCTCTCCCTTCTATCACTGATCTCTCTCTCTCTCTCTTTCCCATCACTGATCTCTCTCTCTCTCTCCCATCACTGATCTCTCTCTCTCTTCCATGACTGATCTCTCTCTCTCTCTCTCTTCTGTCACTGATCTCTCTCTCTCTCTCTTCTCTCCCATCACTGATCTCTCTCTCTCTCTTCCATGACTGATCTCGCTCTCTCTCTCTCTTCCATCACTGATCTCTCTCTCTCCCATCACTGCTCTCTCTCTCCCATCACTGATCTCTCTCTCTCTCATCACTGTTCTCTCTCTCTCTCTCTCCCATCACTGATCTCTCTCTCTCTCTCCCATCACTGATCTCTATCTCTCCCATCACTGATCTCTCTCTCTCTCTCTCTTCCATCACTGATCTCTCTCTCTTTTCTATCACTGATCTCTCTCTCTCTTCTCTCCCACCACTGATCTCTCTCTCTCTCTCTCTCCCATCACTGATCTCTCTCTCTCTCTCTCTCCCATCACTGATCTCTCTCTCTCTCATCACTGTTTTCTCTCTCTCTCTCTCCCATCACTGATCTCTCTCTCTTCAATCACTGATCTCTCTCTCCCATCACTGATCTCCCTCTCTCTTTCATCACTGATCTCTCTCTCTCTTCTATCACTGATCTCTCTCTCTCTCTCTCTCTCCCATCACTGATCTCTTTCTCTCTCTTCCATCACTGATCTCTCTCTCTCTTCCATCACTGATCTCTCTCTCTTCTATCACTGATCTCTCTCTCTCTCTTCCATCACTGATCTCTCTCTCTCTCTTCCATCACTGATCTCTCTCTCTCTCTTCTATCACTGATCTCTCTCTCTCTCTTCTATCACTGATCTCTCTCTCTCTCTTCCATCACTGATCTCTCTCTCTCCCATCACTGATCTCTCTCTCTCTCTTCTATCACTGATCTCTCTCTCCCATCACTGATCTCTCTCTCTCTCTCTTCTATCACTGATCTCTCTCTCTCCCATCACTGATCTCTCTCTCTCTCTCTCCTCCATCACTGATCTCTCTCTCTCTCTTCTATCACTGATCTCTCTCTCTCTCTCTTTCCCATCACTGTTCTCTCTCTCTCTCTCCCATCACTGATCTATCTCTCTCTCTTCCATGACTGATCTCTCTCTCTCTTCCATCACTGATCTCTCTCTCTCTCTCTTTTCTCCCATCACTGATCTCTCTCTCTCTTCCATCACTGATCTCTCTCTCCCATCACTGATCTCTCTCTCTCTCTCTCTCCCATCACTGATCTCTCTCTCTTTCTCTTCTATGACTGATCTCTCTCTCTCTCTCTCCCATCACTGATCTCTCTCCCTCTCTCCCATCACTGATCTCTCTCCCTCTCTCCTATCACTGATCTCTCTCACTCTCTCTCTCCCATCACTGATCTCTCTCTCTCTCCCATCACTGATCTCTCTCTCTCTTCTATCACTGATCTCTCTCTCCCATCACTGATCTCTCTCTCTCTCCCATCACTGATCTCTCTCTCTCTCTCTTCCATCACTGATCTCTCTCTCTCTCTCTCTTCTATTACTGATCTCTCTCTCTCTCCCATCATTGATCTCTCTCTCTCTTCCATCACTGATCTCTCTCTCTTTCTCTTCTATCACTGATCTCTCTCTCTCTCTCTTCCATCACTGATCTCTCTCTCTCTTCTATCACTGATCTCTCTCTCCCATCACTGATCTCTCTCTCTCTTCTATCGCTGATCTCTCTCTCCCATCACTGATCGATCTCTCTCTCTCCTCCATCACTGATCTCTCTCTCTCTCTTCTATCACTGATCTCTCTCTCTCTCTTTCCCATCACTGTTCTCTCTCTCTCTCTCTTCCATCACTGATCTCTCTCTTTCCCATCACTGATCTCTCTCTCTCTCTCTCTCTCTCTCTTCCATCACTGATCTCTCTCCCTCTCTCTCTTCTATTACTGATCTCTCTCTCTCTCTTCTCTCCCATCACTGATCCCTTTCTCTCTCTTCCATCACTGATCTCTCTCTCTCCCATCACTGATCTCTCTCTCTCTCTCTCTCTCCCATCACTGATCTCTCTCTCTCTCATCACTGATCTCTCTCTCTCTCCCATCACTGATCTCTCTCTCTCATCACTGTTCTCTCTCTCTCTCTCTCCCATCACGGATCTCCCTCTCTCTTCCATCACTGATCTCTCTCTCTTCAATCACTGATCTCTCTGTCTTCAATCACTGATCTCTCTCTCTCTCCCATCACTGATCTCCCTCTCTCTTCTATCACTGATCTCTCTCTCTCTCTCTCTCTCTCTCCCATCACTGATCTCTTTCTCTCTTCCATCACTGATCTCTCTCTCTCTCTTCTTCACTGATCTCTCTCTCCCATCACTGATCTCTCTCTCTCTTCTATCGCTGATCTCTCTCTCCCATCACTGATCTCTCTCTCTCTCTCTCCCATCACTGATCTCTCTCTCTCTCTCTTCCATCACTGATCTCTCTCTCTCTTCTATGACTGATCTCTCTCTCTCCCATTGCTGATCTCTCTCGCGCTCTCTCTCGCGCGCGCGTGATCTCTCTCGCTCTCCCTCTCGTCACCTCTCTCCCTCTCCCATCATCGATCTCTCTCTCTCTCCCCCTCCCCATCACTGATCTCTCTCTCTCTCTCTCCCATCACTGATCTCTCTCAGACACTTTCTTTGTCTCTCTGTCTCTCTCGTCACCTCTCTCTCCCTTTGCCTGTCTCTCTCTCTCTGTATCTGTCTTCTTTCTCTCTCTCTCTCTGTCTCCCTCTCATTGCCCATCTCTCTCTCTCTCTCTCGCTCGCATTGCCTGTCTCTCTCTGTCTGCCTCTTGGTTTCTCTCTCTCCCTGTCTCACTCTCTCTCCCTGTCTGTCTCACTCGCGGTCTATCTGTCTCTCTCTCGCTCTGTTTGTCTCTCTCTTGCACTCTGTCTGTTTGTCTCTCTCTCACGCTCTGTCTGTTTGTCTCTCTCTCACACTCTGTCTGTTTGTCTCTCTCTCATGCTCTGTCTGTTTGTCTCTCTCACACTCTGTCTGTTTGTGTCTCTCTCACTCTCTGTCTGCCTGTATCTCCGTCTCTCACTCTCATTCTTTGTCTCTCGCTCTCACTCTGTCTCTTGCTCTCTCTTTGTCTCTCGCTCTCTCTCTCTTTGTCTCTCGCTCTCTCACTCTCTCTCTCTGGTCACCTGCCTCTCTCTCTCTCTCATTGCCTGCCTCTGTCTCTGTCTCTCCATGCCTCTTTCCCTCTCTCACTCTCTCATAGCCTGTCTGTCTCTGTCACTCTGGTGTCTCTGTCTCTGTCTCTATTTCTCTCTCACATTGCCTGTCTCTCTGTCTCTGTATCGCACTCTCCTTTCTCTCTCTGTGTCTCTCGGTCCATCTCTGTCTCTGTCTCTGTCTCTCTCTCTGTCTCTGCATCTCTCTGTGTCTCTGTCTCCCGCTCTCTCTCTGTCTCTCTCTCAGTCTGTCTCTCTCTCTCTGTCTGTGTCTCTGTCTCTGTCTCCTTTCTCTCACTCTCTCTCTGTCTGTCTCTCTCTGTCTGTCTCTCACTCTGTCTGTCTGTCTCTCTGTCTCTGTCTCTCTCTCTCTCTGTCTTTCTCTCTCTCTCTCTTCCCCCCCACCCACCTCTGTCTTTATTTATTTCCCTCTCCAACGTGAAGTTCTATATGAAACGAATCTCGAAACCTCGACTGAATTCTTGCTGTGTGTGAGTTTGCGGCACAGAACTGGTCCACAATGCAGTGTTACTCTGAAATTGGTCCACAATGCAGTGTTACTCTGAAATTGGTCCACAATGCAGTGTTACTCTGAAACTGGTCCACAATGCAGTGTTACTCTGAAACTAGTTAAGGAAATCTCACTTGGAGAAGGGTGCTTATCATTCCAATCACAAGAGCCAGTGGCCCACACAGCCTCGTGTTTGAGGTTGGAATACGTTGATAGTGCAGCCGAGAGCAAGTCTGAGCCTCAGCCTCACCTGGGAGTGAGGAGCGATCAGAAGCAGCAACCCATTCCTCACTTTTTAGAGCAAAGATTCACCCTCCTGCCCTGTGCCTGTCATGAGGGGAATAGGTTAAATCCCATCATAGCAGAGCCAAACATCTTAAACAATACAGAATCCAAAGGAGAGACAAACTGTTGTCTGCTCTTCCTCCTGGGTCTGGATTTTCAGAATGGTTCACGTTACTTTTGACTTTTTATTTGGTTAAACCCTTTCCGTTCAATTACAAAGAGCCACAATGGACACCTTATCTCTCTAAAGTTAACCTTCAGGCCAAACCAAGTGGTCACTTAGCTCCGGACTGGTCTACCGGGAGAGGTGATGGGCAGGATTGGAGGCAAGGCCTTTCCTCTATTGAGTTTGCTCCACTAATGGAAGGCCGGAGTGTTGTTGGGAACTTCCCGCTGGCTATCTCTCACCTTCGTCTTAAGAGAGTTGCTAAGGATGGATGGAAGTTCTAAAGGAATCATTGTCAATGTTCACGTTGTGACCACTTCTTTTTGACTTGTTCGGGGAGACCTTTCACACCTGTTGTATAGGCCGATGAAGGTTTAGGAGATGGCGAATGGAGTTCTGAGATCCAGAGTGGGGACTGGAACGCTGACTGACCTCTCCGAGTTCCCAACATTCCTTTTATCACTAAGCCTGCCCAAAAGCCAAGGTCACCCAATCTACCAGTGTTTGGACATTTCCTAATGCCCCTCCCCCACCCCACCCCCATCTCGCCGGGTAACTGTACCAGGCCGTGCAGAATTGAGTTCTCGAAGCCCGACAATCCGGGCAGTCTGTCCCAGGTTAGTGACCTCGGGGCAAGGTGGGCTTTCTCTGGACCAGAACAGGTAAAATCGAGTCACCGTTTCCAACGCTCTGCACCCCACACCCCATCGCCCTCCTCCACAACCAACCTTCATCACTTCTGTTCGGTGTTGGGTGAGGGCTAGGGGAGCCTGTGATGCCCCTAAGGCCAAAGAGCTTCCTGTCATCCACAGTCCAGACTGGCGCATCGATGAGCATTCGTGCGAGGCACCAGAGAGGTGGGTATCACTGCGGGGCCCTAACCCTTCCTGAATGGGAGAGGTAAAGAGGGTAAAATGGGGGACAATGTCGCACTAGTGAGAAGAGTATAACAGTGTAGAGGCAGCTTCACTCTGTATCTAACCCCGTGCTGTACCTGTCCTGGGAGTGTTTGATGGGGACAGTGTAGGGGGAGATTTACTCTGTATCTAACCCCGTGCTGTACCTATCCTGGGAGTGTTTGATGGGGACAGTGTAGAGGGAGATTTACTCTGTATCTAACCCCGTGCTGTACCTGTCCTGGGAGTGTTTGATGGGGTCAGTGTAGGGGGAGATTTACTCTGTATCTAACCCCGTGCTGTACCTGTCCTGGGAGTGTTTGATGGGGACAGTGTAGAGGGAGTTTTACTCTGTATCTAACCCCGTGCTGTACCTGCCCTGGGAGTGTTTGATGGGGACAGTGTAGAGGGAGCTTTACTCTGTATCTAACCCCGTGCTGTACCTGTCCTGGGAGTGTTTGATGGGGACAGTGTAGAGGGAGCTTCACTCTGTATCTAACCCCGTGCTGTACCTGTCTGGGAGTGTTTGATGGGGACAGTGTAGAGGGGGCTTTACTCTGTATCTAACCCTGTGCTGTACCTGTCCTGGGAGTGTTTGATGGTGACAGTGTAGAAGGAGATTTACTCTGTATCTAACCCCGTGCTGTACCTGTCCTGGGAGTGTTTGATGGGGACAGTGTAGAGGGAGCTTTACTCTGTATCTAACCCCGTGCTGTACCTGTCCTGGGAGTGTTTGATGAGGACAGTGTAGAGTGAGCTTTACTCTGTATCTAACCCCGTGCTGTACCTGTCCTGGGAGTGTTTGATGGGGTCAGTGTAGAGGGAGCTTTACTCATTATCTAACCCCGTGCTGTACCTGTCCTGGGAGTGTTTGATGGGGACAGTGTAGAGGGAGCTTTACTCTGTATCTAACCCCGTGCTGTACCTGTCTGGGGAGTGTTTGATGAGGACAGTGTAGAGGGAACTTTACTCTGTATCTAACCCCGTGCTGTACCTGTCCTGGGAGTGTTTGATGGGGACAGTGTAGAAGGAGATTTACTCTGTATCTAACCCCGTGCTGTACCTGTCCTGGGAGTGTTTGATGGGGACAGTGTAGAGGGATCTTTACTCTGTATCTAACCCCGTGCTGTACCTGTCCTGGGAGTGTTTGATGGGGACAGTGTACAGGGAGCTTTACTCTGTATATAACCCCGTGCTGTACCTGCCCTGGGAGTGTTTGATGGGGACAGTGTAGAGGGAGTTTTACTCTGTATCTAACCCCGTGCTGTACCTGTTCTGGGAGTGTTTGATGGGGACAGTGTAGAGGGAGCTTTACTCTGTATATAACCCCGTGCTGTACCTGTCCTGGGAGTGTTTGATGGGGACAGTGTAGAGGGAGCTTTACTCTGTATCTAACCCCGTGCTGTACCTGTCCTGGGAGTGTTTGATGAGGACAGTGTAGAGGGAGCTTTACTCTGTATATAACCCCGTGCTGTACCTGTCCTGGGAGTGTTTGATGGGGACAGTGTAGAGGAAGCTTTACTCTGTGTCTAACCCCGTGCTGTACCTGTCCTGGGAGTGTTTGATGATCTCAGGGTCTGATATGGAAGGTTTACTTGCCCTCGTTGCTGACATCTCTCACCTCAATGAATACATAAAAAAGCCTGGGAATTCTCCAAATTGGCTCATAGTGAATTCATAGAATGAGTGACTTTTGTGACTTTTATGTAAATGACACCTGATCCCTGCTTTGACAGGCAGCTCGAGGACTTTAGGCAGAATGTTGCTCAGTGAGCTTCTACTGGCACTTCAGTTGGCACAGATTGGTCACCTACTCAGTATTCATGAGCGGGCTCAGTGTACCCTCACGGTGGGGCATGTTCCAGTTACGCTGCAGTGTTTACACTTCTGTTGGAGAGATGCCGGAGGGACTGATGATCTTGTAGATTATGTACCTGCTCATTACGAGACCGAGTGAGAGTGCCTAGGGATTGCCGTGGAGTCGATTCATCCCTGGGGTGAACTCCAACCGTGATCTCAGACGGGCTGCTGACTGGTAACTGGAAATAAATTCCCGATTTTGGGCGTTGAATCGCGCCCAGCAGCCCGCCCTTTGACCTTCCCTCCTCCGGTTAGATAGCTGTCCAAGTCTGCACCCAGTCTCCAATACACTCCCGCTCTCCCCACCTATTCCGCCTGACCCAAGAGGCCTTAAGGCACTTTGCCGAGCTGGGTGGCACGATGGGGTATGAGCAAGGCACCGAGTGGCACGCACCAACTCGCCGTGGGACGGAGCCGGGCAATGGTCCAACTCATCAGCCACCAAATGTGGTCGCTCGCCATGGAAGGCTCTTCCATCTCTTGGGCACTGAGCGACATTGCCAAGGTAACGCGAGGCACTTCGAGACCTGGGTCCTGGGCCGGTCGCTGCATCTTCCTGCAGCTCAGCATTATTTGCACTGGCGCTTTCTTTGGCTGCAATGGTGGGGGATGGGGGGGGGGGTGTTGGGGGGTAGAGGGTGGCGCGAGAACAAGGATGTTCGCGTTTTGAAAATGGAGGAATCACAGAGGAAGCGGTACCTTTTGAACTGTGACCTCTTGGTGAGCTTTGGCAGCGGCGGTTCCTCTCTAAGAGTCTGCCTGAGTGACCAGGAGAGCTCCTCCTTCCCCACACCCCCCCCCATCTCCACAATGCAGTGAGTGCCAATAGGCTATTGAACCATAACAGGCGTCACAGCCAATCTCAACTGAAGCTCGCACATGCACTTGTGGACAGGGGTCATCAGGTCGCGATCACGTGTCCTGCTTTGACCCCTCCCACTACCTTTACCTGCTGAAGCCGCCACTTAACCGACTGGCACCTCCCAGCTCACCACGGCTCAGGCGTCTGGCCTGGCATGGCTCAGTCCGCAGCTGGAGGAGTCCTCGGAACAAAAAAAAACTTATTGGTCATCGCGGTAGCCTTCAAGTTGCAACCGCGAGGCATTCCAAACTTGGGTTCTCAACTCTGGTCAGTGGTATTCCTGGAGGTTTCATCACTTCAGCTCCTGCCCCACCCAGTGGAACGAACATTTCCTTCACCATGTCCCAAGACTCTTATGCTTCATAAGCAAAGAGAGTGAGTGAAACATTTTTCAATCCCCCTTTTCTCCCCAACCCCGCCACCTTCCACTTCAAGTGCTTTACTCACAACAGTGCCCTGGAGATTAATCTTCAATTCCTGGGCACTCCAGGGCAATCCTGGAGGTTTGGCAACCCTATTTCAGCCATGTATTTTAGTTCATTTTTTTTTAACCTCCATGTTCATTGGCTTAAAAGCGTCACAGGGGGACTGCCCACCATCCCCTCCTGTGCCACTGGGCCCCAGACAAGACTTGGGTATTGCTTGTTCATCCCTTCTCCAATGTGACTGTGGGTCACCTTCTGGACCACGGCTGATGTGAATCTGATTCTGAAGAGAATATTGAACTGTATAATAATTCCTGTATAAAAGAAAACAGAAAAAGAAACCCTGCTTGTAACTGTATTATTCTGTAGAAAACACTGGTCGACTTCCCAGAGTTTTTAAGAAGTGTTAAGTTATTAGATCTCCAAACCTCTAGATATGAAATTGAGTTGTATGTATATAAAAGAGTCCTTGAAGTTAACTCTGTCTGCCTCGTGTGTGTCGTGTGAAATTCTGATCAAGGTGGTCGGGGGTGGTTTGGAATCTGATCCAACAGGGACTCTTGCCAACCTTTACTGCCAGGGAAGTGGTTGGAGCCTGGAGTGAACATCCAGGGAGGGGGGGTGGTAGAGGCAGGTCTGGTCGAGGTATCCAAAAGGGAATTGGATCACTGCCTGGAAAAGAATGCTCAAGGTAGCGGGGATAAGGCAGGAGAATGGGACTAGGTGTGGAACGCTCTTTCAGAGAGCCAGTGCAGGCTCGATGGGCCGAATGGCCTCTTGCCCTGCAACGATCCTGAGATCCTGCGAACATCCAGTGGGGCGTTATGTGGCAGGGATTTTGGGTGCCACCCTCCCTGAAGCTGAGCTCGTCCAGAACTCTGCTGCCCCTTACCCTAACTCGCACTGCCACCTGATCACCCATCGCCTGCTGTGCCCACTGACCCAGGCTGGTTCCCGGTCCGATTTTAACGTTCTCAGGCCGGTTTTCAAATCCCTCTGTGGCCTCGCCCTCCCTTCTCCCTATCTTTGTGATCTCCACCAGCCCCACTACCCTCATCGAGATCTCTGCGTTCATCTAATTCCGGCCTCTTGCACACCCCCCCGACTTCCATCTTCCCGTCATTGGTGGTCGTGGCCTTCAGCTGCCTGGACCCTAAGCAATTGCCTCCATAACCTTCCCCTTCCTCCTATATGCTGCTCCCTAAAACCCTTTTGACCAAGTTTCGATCACCTGTCCCAGTATCTTGCGTGTGGCTCACTGGCAAATTTTGATGACGCTCGTGTGAGGCACCTTTTATTCCGTTAAAGGCGCTATATAAATGCAAGTTCTTGTTGTTGGGGCACAGACCTTTTGGGGCCAAGGGTGAGTGACCCTGGCACACTCGTACAACCTGTGCTTAACACGGGGCTATATTGGGATGCTGCTGCTTGTGGCTACTCCTACCAGGAGATCTGCTGTCATGGTTCACCACACTCGTCTGTCTTGTGCCTTCCTCACGCATCCACTATAACTCACCTAAAACCGCTCTGTGCAGTCCGTCATCCGACTACACCTAGGTCGACCCCTCTTTCTGCTGCCCTCCACTCTCCCTCCAGGAGAGATCTCCGTAACTTTTCAGCTCTGATTAAATGGACATTTTCCTTTCTGGATGTCGCTTTTTAAGAGTTTTTTTTTGCTCTTGCAATTTCGGGCACCTCTTCATTTGTCACAGGGTCTGTATATAGAATTTTTAGCTTGTGTCTTAGCGTCCACATCTCAAAGGCCTATACTTTCTTCCACAGATCTTTATTTATTGTCCAGTTTTCTAAGGCAGTCAGGAAAGTGGATAGGGCGTAGCATCTTTAGGAGTTTGTTCCAAATTCGAGTTTTCTTGTTGCTCACACATCCTTCACCTTCACAAGATTACTTCTGGCTATTTCGATCCTCCTTCCAACTTCTGTATCACATTTTCCATCTTCTGTTATCATTTTAGTCTTTCGTGGGAAGTGGGCGTCGCTGGCGAGGTTCCAGCATTCGTTGCCCGTCCCTAATTGCCCTTGAACTGAGAGGCTTGTGGCCCGGCCATTTCAGGGGGGCAGTTAAAAGTCAGCCATGTTGCTGTGGGCCTGGAGTCACGTGTAGGCCAGGTTTCTTTCCCTTAGGGGCATTAGTGAGTCAGATGGGGGGTGATTTTACAACAATCAGTGGTAGCTGGTCATGGTCACCATTCTTGAGACTTAAACACCAGCTCCTGTGGTGGGATTTGAGTCCGTGTGCCCAGAGCCAGCTTGGCATGATACCTTGTCGTATTACCACCCAATGAGTTAGTGCAAGACTGGACAGGGGAAATTAAACGATGCTCCCCGATCAGTTGCCTCCCCATTAGCAGCCGAAACCCCAGGGTGATATTAACACGAATGCGTTGAAGGAGGAACTAGAAAAGTCCATGAGGTGGAAAGGCTATGTTGATGGGGTTGGATGAAGGGTGTTGGGAGGGAGCTCATGTGGAGCATAAAGACTGGCAGAGGACCTGATGGGCAGAATGGCCCATTTCTGTGCTGTAGACTTGATATCAGTTTGTCAGGCTGGATGCTGACTTCTCCCTTCTGGTTGCTAATGGGGACATGGTCTTCACAGACAAGTTGACACCTTTTGCATTGACTGTCCCATTCTCTTCTAGTGGATCTTAGCACAAGGCCTATCTCAACATCACATGTCCCTAGGCAGCACTGAGCATTGGTTAGATTCCAAGCCCATTGTCCTTCAATCTGAATAGAACCTCCTGGTGAAGCCACCAATTCTGAAGGTATCAGGTTAGATCTCGTGCCTCTAAGTTAGATTTGACCCTAAATTCTGAGCTGAGGAATTGTCGCTGTAACCCAGTGCAACACCCAAATGTACGAGTTAGGGGCAGGAGGCCACTCAGCCCCTCGAACCTGCTCCACCATTCAATAAGAACATGGCTGATCTGAATGTAACCTCAACTCCATAATCCTGCCTACCCCCGATAACCTTTCAACCCCTTGTTAATCAAGAATCTATCCAGCTCTGCCTTAAAAACATTCAAAGGCTTTGCTTCCACCACCTTTTGAGGAAGAGAGTTTCAAAGACACTCAAACCTCAGAGAAAAAAATTCTCCTCATCTCTGCCTTAAACGGGTGACTCCTTATTTTCAAACAGTGACCCCCTAGTTCTAGATTCTCCTACAAGAGGAGACACCCTCTCCACATCCACCCTGTCAAGACCCCTCAGGATCTTAAAGGTTTCAATCAAGTCGCCTCTTACTCTTCTAAGCTCCAGTTCCAAACTTCCTCCCTTCTCTTGTTCCTTTGCTAAAGCAACATAATGATCATGGAAGTTGTGACTAACCTTTAGTAAGCACTGGTTCAGCCTCAGTTGGAGTATCCCGTCCAGTTCTGGGCACCGCACTTTAGGAAGGCGGTCAAGGCCTTAGAGAGGGTGCAGAAAAGATTTCCAAGAATGGTTCTAAGAATGAGGGGCTTCAGTTACGTGGAAAAGCTGGGGCTGATCTCCTCTGAGAGGAGATTGTGAAGGGTTTGGGCTGAGGGAGAAACTGTTCCCATTGACGTTGAGAACCAGAGGCCACTGGCTTTAAGGTGATTGGCAAAAGAACAAGAGGCGACATGAGGAAAAACACTTATACGCATCGAGTGTTTAAGATCTGTGCACTGCCTGAGAGTGTGGTGGAGGCAGGTTCAATCGTGGCTTTTAAAAGGGAAATGGATGCGCTCCTGATGACAAAAAGGGGTGGGACAGTGGGACTGACTAAGTTGATCTTACAGAGGGCCAGCATAAGACTTGCTGGGCCTAATGGCCTCCTTCTAAGCTGTATCCATTCTAAGATGTTTTGTGTACAGTAAAAACAGGGAGAACCCTGTATAGGAGACCCAAAATTCAACATAGAGATGGTACCTGACACCAGTTATACTGAGGTGTCTCTTCCTCACCTGCAGTCAACCATAAGATCATTCCAATCATCGTAGTCAAATAACCAATCAAAAAGGTGATGGACAAGGGCAACCACTGAAAATTCATGATTATTGTGAGCTAGAATGATCATGAGGAGATTTGTGATTATTTCTGAAGTTAATATGCCCATCTCTACAATAGCCCATTACTACTATAGCCCATCTCTGCAATAGCCCAACTCAGAGATACAACAAGACAAGAGACCAAACTTCTGGGGCCATACTTTATTGATGTGTCGTCAAATGTATCTAGAGGTATCTAGTAACCCTTTCACGTGATTGAAGCCAACTTCCATTTCCTCACACGATGACATCCTTATTTGAGACACAAGCCTGTGGCCAGGAAGTATATGAGTAAGAAGTGCTTGCCAAAGTTCAAAGTTCATGACCTGTGATGTTCCAAGGCAGCTCAGAGTTCCTTCTAACTCCACCACCACTTCTTTTTGTTTACTTCTGGGCTGGCATCAGGTCATCGATGCTCTTTCCTTTCTCCAGTTGCTTCTCCATCTCAATCATCAGCTTCACACCATCAACCACCATCTGCACCTGTTCAACCTCAGAGAAGCCCAGACGATCAGCGTTGGAGATGTCATAGACACTGCCAACGGCCTCGGTGTCAACACCACCTGACGTTGCAAAGGAAAACAATTAGTGTACTGCTTAACAACTTAAGCGACCAATAGTGCCAGAGAGCCTTGTGTATTTTATCACTTCTCCCATTATCCCAGAGTGCTTCACATGTCATGAGTTACCTTGGTGAGCAATCAATTGTTGTTCATGTCAGACAATGCGGCAGCCATTTTGTTCATCTCGGCCAATGCGGCAGCTAATCACATCCCACAACTAGCAGTGAGATGAATAATTGTTTCATCTGTGCCCAGAGTAGGTTGGGATACTCCAACTGAGGCTGAACCAGTGTTTGCTCAAGGTTCGCCATAACTTCCATTATCATTACGTTGTTTTAGAAAAGAAATGAGGGAGATGGAGAGACAGTATAAAATATACTATTCTAAAGGGTATGCAGGAGCGGAGAGACCTGGATGTATTTGTACATATGCCAGTAAAGGTGACAGGACAGGTAGAGAGAGCTGTTTCTAAAGCATACAGTATTCTAGGCTTCAATAATAGGGGCATAGAGCATAAGAGAAGCAGGTTATGATGAACTTATATAGGACACTGGTCAGACCTCAGCTGGAGTATTGTGTACAGTTCTGGGTGCCACACTATAGGAAGGATGTGAATACATTGGAGAGAGTGCAGAAGAGGTTTACTAGAATGGTTCTAGGGATGAGAAACTTCAGTGATGAGGAAAGATTGGAAAGGTTGAGACTGTTTTCCTTGGAGAGGAGAAGGGTAAGAGGAGACTTGATAGAAGTTTTCAAAGTCAGGAAGGGTCTGGACAGAGTAGATAGGGAGGAATTGTTCTCGCTCGTAAACGGATCGAGAACCAGAGGGCACAGTTTTAAAATGTTTTGCAAAAGAAGCAAATGTGAGGTGAGAAAAAACTTTTTCACCCAGCGAGTAGTTAGGGTTTGGAATACATTGCCTGGAAGTGTGGAGGAGGCAGGTTCAACTGAGGCATTCAAGAGGGCATTGGATGGTTATTTAAATAGAATCAATGTGCAGGGTCACGGGGAAAAGGCAGGAGATTGGCACTAAGTGAAAATGCTCAGAGAGCCAGTGCAGACACGATGGGCCAAATGGCCTCCTTCTACACCATAAAAATTCTGTGATTCTGTGATCTGATGTCAGTGGAGGCTGAGAGGATGGGGCTTTCACCCAGGACACTGGGAGGCTCTTCTACTCTGCAGTCTGCTACACCATCGTCAATTAGCATTGAGAAGACCTCACTTAATGTTGCATCAGGAGGTGTGCTCCCTCATTCCAGCACTGGAGTTCATGGAACTGAAATACAGGGTACCAAAGGCTTAAGAATACTAAAACCATGAGTATGATGGTGCCTTTGAAAGCTTTGTAAATGACCCAGCCCTTCTAACAAGTCTTCAGACCATCGACCTTTACTTCTCCCTCACTCCCACCCACCATATTCTCCGCTGCTGCTGGTGACTGACTGGCACCCACCGCGGCACATCTGTCCTACCTTTGCCTGACATCGGCCACAGTAGGCGGCACATTGCATTTATTACAACATCTTTACCCTACCCACAGAGCCCAAAAGCACTCCGCGACTTTGGAGGGGCAAAGCAGCAACAGCCACGTTGAAAAGCACGCAAAGCCATTTTGCACATAGTAAGGTCCCCTCGAGCAGCCAAAATATGAATGACGATTAATCAAATGTTGGTGCCCTTGGTTGTAGGATGGCAACTCTTTGCTTCACGCAGCATTGCCTCTCATGTCCAGCCGAAAACCAACCTTTTCTCTGGGTTGTGTTGACTCTCAGTCCTCCAGGTGGTGCTCAAAGCCTAAAACTCAGGCCTCTGGGGCCCAAAGGCACCAATTGAGCCAAAGTGACCCATAAACGTCACTGGATGACAGGATGTCAAGAAGGCAAGGGTGCCAAGAGGCAACTATAGTGTCCGGGCTGCTGCACTAGTTAAGCCTGACCCGGCGCAGGCCCAGGGGTGGAACTGGCGTTTGCGTCAAGTGAGGGCGCTCACGCGAGGCTTTACCTGTGCCGCGCTTCTGCAGCCTTGTCCTCTTGAGGACCTCGCCAAATTTCTCGTGCTTGCACAGGTGAGGGATCTTAACATGGACGCCACCGCGCAGGCCAGTGCCCAAGTTAGAGGGGCAGGTCAGGACGTAACCAAGATGTTCGTTCCACATAAAACCACGGCCGGCCTTGACGAAAATATCTTCAATCTGTATCGGGCGAGAGGGTTAAAAGTCTTATCGTGAAGCCCCAGCAAATACATAGAATTGTCAAGCGCAGAAACAGGCCATTCGGCCCACCTGGTCTGTGCTGGTGTTTGTGTTCCGCATGGAGGCCCCTCCTGCCTCACTAACCTTATTCCCTTCTCCCACACGTCCTTATCTAGCTTCCCCTTAGATGCACCGTCGCTATTCACCTCAACCGCTGCTTGTGGCCCGAGTTCCAAACCCCCACCACCCCTACCAATTCTCCTGAATCCCGGAGGGGTTTATTTCTTTTTTAAAGTAGAGGATGGGGATCACCAATGCGGAAAGCCCCCATCCCTCACCCTGTACCATTTGCTCTTTTCGCGAAGATGCTGCTCCCCGGACAAAGGGCATTCCTCACGTTGGCCAGCGATTTGATAGAGCTGCGCATGGTTGTGACTGATTTCGGTAAGGTACGGTACAAGAACTGGGGGAACGCAGGTTGGGCAAGAGATACAGTGGAGGGGGGATGTGCGGAAGAAGCTTTTTACTCAGCGATTGGTAATGACCTGGAACTCGCTGCCCATGAGGACGGTGGAAGTGGAGACGATGAATGATTTCAAATGGAAGTTGGATGAGCGCTTGGGGGAAATAAATCCCCAAAGCCACGGGGATACAGTGGCGGGGGGGGAGTGGGACCGGGTGGATTGCTCTACAGAGAGCCAGCATGTATTCAGCAGGCTGAATGGCCTCCTCTGCTGTTATGACTCGATGACGGAGACGGCTGGTTAGCCTCTCGACTGTGGTGCGAAGGCAGTCAAGTTCAGCTCCCAGTGTCGACCGGAGTGCCGGAAACAGGAGCCAGCGAGTCGCTGAAATAAAACGGCAAAAGCTTCTCACCGTCTTCAGGCCCACACAGAAACGCCTGAAAACCTCCTTCATGTTGCCGCCCTTCTGCATGGAGATTACCCGGAGGTGGTCCTCCTCGTTGACCCAGACCAAGAAGGTCTTGCTGTCGTTGTGCCTGTTTCCAAAGGAAGAAACAAAAAGTGCCAAAAGTCAAAAATCATTCAAGTACTGGAAGAGCTAGTCTACCGCATAAGCCTCACTCCCTTGCACTTCATGCCTGCCAACACATGGGCCGGTTACCTGGCAACTGTGGAGGTGGTGGGGGGTGGGGGGCTTCCAATATTTCTCATAGCAACGAGAAGCCCAATTTCCAGTCTTCCTCTATTCTGCTCTTTGTCCACTCTTTCTCCCCTTTCAAACTCTTGTCTCTACGCCTCCTCCCTCTCCGCGTGAATGTTCCTCTCCAGGCCCAACGAGCTCAATGCCCACACAATGGCAGGCACCTACAGCACCTACAATGCCTACAGCGCCTACAATGGCAGGCACCTACAGCGGCCAATAATGGCTCTCACCCAAGATGACTTGTATTGGGTGCCCACAGTATGGGGGTGTTGGTTGGCGGGGGGGAATGGGAGGGGAAACGTAGCTGGGGGGGGGGGGGGGGGTGGTGGGGTGGGGGGGGTGGGGGAGGGGGCTAAAAATCCAGACCATGAACCATATCCAGAACAACTTTTCTGTGGTTGTCCTAATGCAAAGAATCCCAAAAGCATTACTATCAGTTAAGATCAAACAGGCTGGGCCTCCTCTCTCTAGAAAAGAGAAGCTTGTGACTTTACCTGTAGCGGCCTTTCAGCTTATGAATGGTTTGATCGGGGCGAGGTAGGGAAGATGTTTCCACTTGCAGGGGAGCCCAGAACCAGGGGCCATTAATGTAATGGTCCACAATAAATCCAATGGGGAATTCGGGAGAAACTTCTTTACCCAGAGAGCGGGGAGAATGTGGAACTTGCTCTCACAGGGAGTGGTTGAGGTGGAAAGCAAGGATGCGTTTGAGGGGAAGCTGGATAAACATGAGGGAGTAAGGAACAGAGGACATGTAGGCAGAGTTAGATGAAGTAGAGTGGGAAGACACTTTTTTAAAATTCATTTTACGGGATGTGGGCCTCACTGGCTGGGCCCAGCATTTATTGCCCATCCCTAATTGCCCCTTGAGAAGGTGGTGGTGAGCTGCCTTCTTGAGCCGCTGCAGTCCATGTGGGGTAGGTACACCCACAGTGCTGTTAGGGAGGGAGTTCCAGGATCTTGACACATGTGGAGTATAAACAATGGTATGGACCCATTGGGCTAATGGCCTCCATCCGTGTTGTAGGCTCAATGTACTGTTTTCTAGTGGAATATATCCGCTTTTACTTACCAAATTCCTCTACCATCAGGCCAGTCACGAGCCATACCAGAAGCAAGGAGCAGGGGGGAGACTGGCTTATCAAACAGGAAGTGGTCATCAATCAGCTGTTGCTGCTCTGCATCAGACATACTGGACAGGGGGTAATACTTGCCCTTAAGTTCACCAGTCAGACTGTTGAGAGCTGCCAAAGAGAATCAGACATTTAAATATCTGCAGAAGCGGCTAGCAGATCAATATTTCACAAACAGAAGCCTAGCCTGGCTGAAGGGAGACATGTTGCTGAAGCTTTTCGTCTTGCACTCATCAGGACAAACACAAGAATACCAAATTTCAAACAATCACAACAATTTATAGTGCAGGATAAGAGGAAGCTGATTGGTTGGCAAGTTGACTCTGGTTGGCTGAGGTGTTGCCATGGAGAAAGCAACAGGAACTATAGGTGCCCCAAGCTCCCAGGTAAAAAAAAGGTGCAAGGCTTGAACCTATTCCTTTCGTTTGCAGAGAATGGATCCCTTCCTGTGAATGTGTGTCACTTCTAACAAGTGTAAGTGAGCCATGTTATGAACTTGACTGATTATATTTAATTGGTTGTGAGTGTAGCTATTTGCGCACTCAGGATTGTTCAGCAAGTGCTGCCCAATCGCAGAATCACATCTAATAGTAGACGTTTTGTTTTGGGTTTTGCAAGCGCTGGCTGGTTGAGTACGGTCTGTACTCTGCCTATTATGAACAAACAAAAGAGCATGCCATTAGATCTGATCAGCCAATTGTTGGGATGCTCAGCCTACATAGCTGGCATCACACTGACACTGAAATTCATGCACAACGTTGTTCAATTGTGTGGTAGGCAGAACATCTTTCTGGACTGACGGCAGTATCCTGTTAGAGGAAAATACCACTCATGTAGCCACTGCATAGTGGCAGCGTGAATCAGCTGATCGTTTGAAATTTGGTATTCTTGTGTTTGTCCTGATGAGTACAAGACAAAAATCTTTGGCAACATGTCTCTCTGTTTAGTAAGATTCAAGTTCTGTACTCAGAAGCTTAATAAGTGGCTTGAGATTCTCACAATGCACCAACACCAGCACCAAAGGTAAGGTAAGCAGTCAAAGTTTCCATTTATTTATCATTGCTGGTCAATCAATGCAACTTACACAATAATGCCCATCCCTAATTGCCCTTGAGAAGTGGTGGTGAGCTGCCTCCTTAAACCACTGCAGTCCATGTGGTGTAGGTACACTCACAGTGCTGTTAAAGAGGGAGTTCCAGGATTTTGGCCACATGACAGTGAAGGAACAGCGATATACTTCCAAGTCAGGACGGCGTGCAGGGGTCTTAGGGACAATGGTGTTACCATATATACACTGCCCTTGTCCTGCTAGTAGATGCATTGGTGTTCATTTTCCAAAATTCCATAGATTCTGGAAAGGTTCCATCAGGCTGGAAAGTAGCAAATATAACCCCTCCATTCAAGAAGGGAGAGAGGCAGAAAACAGGAAACTGTAGGCCAGTCAGCTTGGCGTATGTCTTGAGGAAGGTGTTAGAATTGATTATTAAGGAGGCTATAGCTGGGCACTTGGAGAAACTTAAGGTAATCAGGAACATTCAGCATGGTTTCGTGAAAGGAAATCATGTTCAACCAATTTATTGGAGTTCTTTGACGGATTAACATGCACTGTGGATAAAGGGGAGCCTGTAGATGTGCTGTACCTGGATTTCCAGAAGGCATTTGATAAGGTGCCACATCAAAGGATGTTACAGAAAATAAAAGTGCAAGGTGTAGGGTTAACGTATTAGCCTGGATAGACGATTGACTGGCTGGTAGAAAACAGAGAGTATGCATAAATGGGTCTTTTTCTGATTGGCAGGATGTGACGAGTGGAGTCCTATAGGGGTCTGTGCTGGGGCCTCAGCTTTTTACAATTTACATCAATGACTTGGATGAAAGAAGTGAAGACATGGTAGCTAAATTTGCAGATGGCACAAAGATAGGTAGGAAAGTGTGTTGGGAAGAGGACATGAGGAGATTGTAGGCGGATATAGATAGGTTGAGTGAGTGGGCAAAAAATATGGCAGATGGAGTTTAATGTGGGAAAATATTAAGTTTTTCACTTTGGCAGGAAGAATAAAAAAGCGGAGTATTAATTAAATGGAGAACGGCTACAGAATCCTGAGACGCAGAGGGATCTGGATGTTCTCGTGCATGAGTCACAAGAAGTTAGTATGCAGGAACAGCACATAATCAAGAAGGCTAATGGAATGTTATCCTTTATTACAAAAGGGATTGAACATAAAAGTAAGGATGTTATGCTTCAGTTATACAGGGCATTGGTGAGACCGCATCTTGAATACTGTGTGCAGTTTTGGTTCCCTTATTTAAGGAAGGATGTAAATGTGTTGAAGGTGGTTCAGAAGAGGTTTACTAGATTGATACCTGGAATGAGTGGGTTGTCTTATGAGGAAGGATTGTACAAACTGGGCTTGTTTCCACTGGAGTTTAGAAGAGTGAGGGGTGATTTGATTGAAGTATACAAGATCCTGAACGACCTTGACAAGGTGGATGTGGAAAGGATGTTTCCTCTTGTGGGTGAGTCCAGAACTAGGGGGACACTGTTTTAAAATTAGGGCTCACCCTTTTAGGATAGAGATGAGGAGAATTTTTTTCTCTCAGAGGGTTGTGTGACTTTGGAATTCTCTGCCTCAGAAGGTGGTGGAGGCGGGGTCACTGAATATTTTTAAGACAGAGGTAGATAGATTCTTGTTAGACGAGGGAATCAAAGATTATTGGGGGAAGATAGGAATGCAGAACTCAAAACACAAACAGAACAGCCATGATCTGATTGAATGGTGGAGCAGGCTCGAGGGGCCGAATGGCCTACTCCTGCTCCTATTTCTTATGTTCGTATGTTTGTTCTCAGTGGTGGAGGGCACGAGCATGGGAGAAACTACTGACTCGAAGGATGACAGTCCCTGTGTGCCAGCTAAAATGGACAAGGTTTTGTTCTGGACGAAGGAGGAAGCTGAAGTGGGTGAGCGCTGGTCCAACTGCCCCCTCCCGAGCCCCCAGCTGCGTTCATCTCCCCCTCAGCAGCGACCGACCTACCGTCTATGCAAAGCTTCTCGATGAGGCGACGCTCTCCACGGCTGCAGTGTGGGGGCAGGGCGATCCCCTTGACACTGCGGCCAGTCCGCACGCGGCTGCTCAGCACATAGTTGGGGTCAAGGTCGTCACCACCCTGCACAATGTCGAAGGAGACTGGGTCAGCCAAGGGGGAAACAATATCATTCTGTTAAGAGTATCTGAGGTCCTGGGCTTCATAAATACAGGCACAGAGCACAAACGCAAGGGAGGTTTTTTATTCTCTTTCATTGGATGTGGGTGGGCCAGCATTTGTTGCCCATCCCTAATTGCCCTTGAACTGGGTGGCTTGCTCGGCCATGTCAGAGGGCAGTTAAAAGACTCAACCACGTTGCTGTGGGTCTGGAGTCACGTGTAGGCCAGACTGAGTATGGACAGCAGATTTCCCCCCCCCCACTAAAGGGGCATTAGTGAACCCGATGGGTTTGTTTTACAACAATCGATGGTAGTTGTCATCATTACTAAGGCTAGCTTTACATGCCAGATTAATTAACTGAATTCAAATTCTACCAGCTGCCGTGGTGGGATTTGAACCCACGTTTCCCCAGGGGATTGGCCTGAGTTACTGGATTACTAGCCCAGCAACATTAGCACTGTGCCACGATCACCGCCCTAAACTTTTATGAAACACTGGTTAGGCTCGAGCTCAGATACTGTGGCCAACAATGGGCACTAAAAGATTTCGGAGGCCATCATGGCCTTTATAGCAAACCTAGAGGCGATTCTCGGACTAATTGGCTGGCACAGACAAGATGGGCCAAATGGCCTCCCACTGTACTGTAACATCCAATCACTCTACAATATAGGACGACAGGAGGCCATTCGGTTTTGCTGCTAACCCTGAGATAATCTAAAGTGGGAGCTGGCTCATTCTTAAAAATTCTTTCACGGGTTATGGGTGTCGCTCGCTGGGCCAGTATTTGTTGCCCATCCCTAATTGCCCTTGAGAAGGTGGTGGCGAGCTGCCTTCTTGAACCGCTGCAGCCCATGTGGTGTAGGTACACCCACGGCGCTGTTAGGAAGGGAGCTCCAGGATTTTGACCTGGCGACAGTGAAGGAACGGCCGATATATTTCCAAGTCAGGGTGGTGTGTGACTTGGAGGGGAACTCGCTGGTGGCGGTGTTCCCCGTGCATCTGCTGCCCTTGTCCTTCTGGATGGTAGAGGTCACATGGAGCATAAACGCCAACGTAGGCCTGTTGGGCAGAATGGCCTCTTGTTGTGCTGAAAAATTCGATATATCTAAGTCTTCAGACTCTCAAAGCCAAGGCCTGGTGGCAATTAGCCACCAATATCAGATTTAGTTCATGTACTGTTCAGCCTTGCCTGGTCCTGGTCGACAGATTCATGGCCCTTTCCCCTCCCAATGATAAAGGAAGAGACAGAGTTAGTCTGCCTACAGCCAATCACAAACCTTCAGATTCTCATGGTTCAGGTCAGTCTTGTGTTTATCCGTTGGTTTGTAGCCACCATGACGATCATGAATGACGGGATCAAACAGCTCCTTGAAAACCTCGTATGACTCCTCATCACCAGCAACACAGCCCACCGTCATGATAAAGGGATGACCTGAGAGGCACCAACAAAACCCCATTATTATAAGCATATCAATGGCACAGGGTGGTGGTCAGGTGGATACAACAGAATATGCAGAGCTCAGAACCATACCTTGTGATATAAGAACATGGGAAATAGGAGCAGGAGAAGGCCATTCGGCCCCTCGAGCCTGCTGCACCATTCAATGGCTGATCTGCCTCAACTCCAAAGCCCCACACCATCCTCGTAAACCCCTAATTCCCTCAGTATCCAAAAATCTATCGACCTCGGTTTTGAATACACTCAAGGATTGTGCAACCACAACTCTCTGGGGTAGAGAATTCCAAAGATTCTCAATCCTCCAAGTGAAGAAATTTCTCCTCGTCTCAGTCCAAAATGGCCGCCCCCTTATTCTCAGACTCTGCCCCCGACTTGTATCCTAGATTCCCCAGCCAGGAATCTACCCTCTCAGCATCTACCCTGTCAAGTCCCTTAAGAAATTGATATGTTTCAATGAGATCACCTCTCAATCTTCTAAACTCTAAAGAACATAAGCCGAGTCTACTCAATCTCTCCTCTGAGGACATTCCCCTCATCCCGGTTAACACATAGCCATAAGTAACATTCGTGCCACGCTAGTGCCAGGCAACGACCATCTCCAAAAGCAGAGAACCTAACCATCCCCCCTTGACATTCAACAACATTGCCATCATGGAATCCTTCCCCACTATCACCCCATCAACATCTGTGAGGTCACCATTGACCAGCAACTGAACTGAATCAGACATATAAGTAGTTGGGCTGCAAGAATAGTTCAGAGGCTAGAAATTCTGTGGAGAGTAACTCACCTCCTGACTCCCCAAAGCCTGTCCACCATCTACAAGTCAGGAGTGTGATGTAATACTCCGCACTTGCCTGGATGAGTGCAGCTCCCACAACACTCAAGAAGCTCGATACCTCCCAGGACAAAACAGCCCCGCTTGATTGGCACCCCATCCACAAACATTCACTCTCTCCACCACCAACGCACAGTGGCAGCAGCGTGTGTGTGCCATCTACAAGATACACTGCAGGAATTCACCGAGCCTCCTTTACCCTTCCCCTCACCTGGGTTGTCCACGCCTGTCTGGATCGCATCGTCAAGGGTGAAACCACTGGGGGTTTCCTTGTCTCGGAGATGCTTGTAGATATCAAGTGTCAAAACCTTGGCCATGTGGTTGTTATGATGCTTGAGGTCAGGAAACTCCTGCTCCGCTGAGTAATGCAGTTTCCATTTGTTGTGAGTATTACCGAAAGGCATGACTGCAAATTTACTAAGTCCTGAAAGACAGTAAAACGACGAGAATTGTGCAATCAATTCACCAAATCACACAACCAATAAACACACCGTCTACAGTTCTGGGTACCGCACAAGAATTAGGAATAGGCTACTTGGCCCCTTGAACAAAGAACAAAGAAAAGTACAGCACAGTAACAGGCCCTTCGGCCCTCCAAGCCTGCGCCGATCATATTGCCCGTCAACTAAAACATTTTCCACTTCTGGGGTCCGTATCCCTCTATTCCCATCCTATTCATGTATTTGTCAAGCTGTCTCTTAAACACCACTATCGTACCTGCTTCCACCACCTCCTCTGGCAGCGAATTCCAGACACTCACTACCCTCTGCGTAAAAAACTTGCCCCGCACATCTCCTCTGTAGTTTTCTCCTCTCACCTTAAATCTATGTCCCCTAGTAATTGACTCTTCCACCCTGGGAAAAAGCTTCTGACTATCTACTTTTTGTAAACTTCTATCAGTGTCGCCCCTCAATCTCCGTCACTCTAGCGAGAACAATCTGAATTTCTCCAACCTCTCCTCATAGCTAATAACCTCCAGACCAGGCAGCATCCTGGTAAACCTCCTCTGCACCCTCTCCAGTGCCTCCATATCCCTCTGGTAATGTGGCGACCAGAACCTGCTCCGACATTCAATAAGATCATGGCTTCACTTTCTTGCCTGCCTCTTGGTGGTCAATAAGACTAACTCAACCCTGAATATGTTCAGTGACCCAGCCTCCACTGCTCTCTGGGGAAGAGAATTCCACAGAGTGATGACCCTCTGAGAGAAAAAGTTCCTCCTCATCTTCGCCTTAAATGTGAGATCCCTAATTTCTAAACTGTGTCCCCAAGTTCTAGATTCCCCCTCGAGGGGAAACATCCTTTCAGCATCCGCCCTGTTGAGTCCCCTCAGAATCTTATATGTTTCAATAAGATCACCTCTCATTCTTCTAAACCCCAATGGATACAGGCCCAACCTGTCCTCATAAGACAGACACCGTCATCCCAGGAATGAGTCGAGTGAACCTTCTCTGAACTGCTTCTAATGCAATTATATCTCTCTTTAAGTAAGGAGACCAAAACCATATTCAGTATGCCAGATGTGGTCTAACTAAGGCACTATACAACTTTAGCAACACTGCCCCACTTTTAGACTCAATTCACAGAATCGTTATAGCAGTGAAAGAGGCCAATTGGGCCATCATGTCTGCACCAGCTCTCTCAATGAGTATCATGACTTAGTGCTATTCTCCTGCCTTTTCCCTGTACTCTTGCACATTGCTTCTATTCAAACAATCATCTGATGTTCTCTGGAATGACTTGATTGAATCTGCCTCCACAACACTTGCAGGCAGCGCATTCCATATCCCAACCACTCGTTGTGTGAAAATGTTTTTTTCTCACATCACATTTGCTTCTTTTGCAAATCACTTTAAATCTGTGCCCTCTCGTTCTCGATCCATTCATGAGCAGGAACAGCCTTTCCCTATCTACTCTGTCCAGCCCCCTCATGATTTTGAACGCCTCTATCAAATCACCTCTCAGCCTTTTCGTCTCCAAGGAGAACAGTCCCAACCTCGCCAATCTATCTTCGTAACTGAAGTTTCTCATCCCTGGAACCATTCTTGTAAACCTCTTCTGCATTCTCTCCAATATGTTCACATCCTTCCTATAATATGGTGCCCAGGACTGTACATCATACTCCAGCTGAGGTCTAACTAATGACCCCTTGCAATAAATGCCAACATTCCATTTGCCTTTCTGATCACTTGCTACATCTGTATACCAACTTCCCGTGATTCATTAACTTTTGCTAATTCACCTTAGAAAGGGGATACTGGTCATGGAGGAAAGGTAGATTCACATCCAAGGGTTCAAACCTGAATAGAGATTATGGAAGCTAGACTTGTTTTCCATGAAATATAGGTGGTTAAGGGGGTAAGTTGATTGAAATTCTTCAGAGTTTTGAAAAGAATTGCTGGTGTACTTGGACAGAAATGTTTTCCACTGTTCCGGGAGTGTAGGACAAGGGAACATAACCTTTAAATGAGAGCCAGACTCTCCAGGAGCAACGTTAGGGGACACTTATTCAGGCAAAGGATTGTTGTGTTGTGTCCCTCAAAAAGTGTACTTTCCAGACGGTAGATGCACCAGGATTTCAAAATGTATTGAGCATAACCTTCGGACTATAACACGCACAGCAATTATAGGCAACCTTCCTCCAGACAAAAAGTGCATCGTTGCTCCAGCAAATACGGTAATAGATGCTACCTTAATCTGAGATTGATGGATTTTTTTTTTGCTTTGTACTAAAGGATAGGAAGCCAAGGTGGGTAAGTGGAGTTAGGATACAAATCGGTCATGATTGCCCTGAATGTTGGAACAGGCTGGAAGGGCTGAATGGCCTCCTTTGTTCCTAATGACGAATGGGTAAAGACCCTCTGGTGTCTCCAGCCTGTCTCACAGAATCTAGACCCTCCCCGTCGAAACATCCTGGGAGGGTGAAAAAGAGGACAAAAGCGCTTGCCTCTAAACAAAATTTGGCAAGTTCCTCTCTCAAGCGATCCAAACTGGTACAGGAGATCCCTCAGGTCCCTGCTCATTTGATGCTGCAAATAATAGGTTCTCTCTTCACTGTTAATTGAGAAATAAGTTCTCACTAAACATCTTACTGTTTTAATTGAGATTAGAGCCCCTGATCCCCTCATCAAATGCCTGGAGATCGACTTGAATCTATTACCTGGGTTGGGCAGAGAGCAGAATGGAAAAGTGAAGCAGGAGCGATTCACTGAATCGCAAAACACCATCTCCTTCCCCACAACCCTCTAAACCCTTTTTTTCCAACCAAGTATTGCATTTATCCAATTCCATTTTGAAAGTCCCTACTGAAGCTACCTCTCCCGCCCTTTCAGAGAGCACCTTCCAGGTCACAACTACTTGCCCAGTAAGAAAAGGCTCCCTCGCTAGCTCTTTGGACGAGCACGTTTTGGAAGTGCACTCACGGCTGCAGTACTGGAAACGTGAGGGGCAAATTTGTGCACAGCAAGCTCCCACCAACCAGAGTGTGTTAACAAGCAGATAATCTGCTCTTGTGATGTTGACTGACAGATAATTCATGGCTCAGATGCCGGGGAGAACTCCTCTGCTCTTCTTCAAGAACACCATTCTAAATCCATCCAAGAGAGCAGATGGCATCTGTGTTTAACATCTCACCTTTGGCAGTGCAGCACTCTCTCACTACTGCGTTGGGTGCCAACTTTGAATTTGTGCTAAAGTCCTGGAGTGGGACTTGAACCCACAACCCTCTGACTCACAGATAAGAGTGCCACCCACTGAGCCCACATTGGCACCTACCCCTGTCAAGCTAAAATATTTCAGTTCACAATTACATTTAAGGTTCACAACACTATGACTGTGAACTGCAGCTTTAATCTAAGCAATAGCACCGTCCATTAATAAATATGATTAACCCAATTCAGTCATCAAATCAGCCGTGAGTATTTTGAGAGCATGGAAAAATAGTTTCCTTTAGAAACTGCTATTGAGGCGAATTCTCAGTGCGTGAACTGAGTGAATAATGAAGATTGTCATTTAACTCGCTAATCTCTTGCTTGTATTTTTGAAGTTTGCTGTCCCTCCAAATGATCTTCTCCACAGCTACCCAGGTCTATTCTTCCTCTATCACCATCCCCTGCCTCTGCGGAACACTGGAAGGAGTCACGGGTCGATTAACAACCACAGCTTATGTTTATATAGCACCTTTAACATTATATAGCATCCAAAGTGCTTCACAGGAGCATTATAAAACAAAGTATGACATCCACCGAGCCACAGGAGGAGATATTAGGTCAGAGAGGTAGGGTTTAAGGAAGAAAGTGAGGTAGAGAGGCCGAGAGGTGTAGGGAGGGGATTCTAGAGCATTTTTTAAAATTAATTTACGGGATGCGGACATCGCTGGCTGGGCCAGCATCTATCGCCCGTCCCTAATCGCCCTTGAGAAAGTAGTGGTGAGCCACTGCTTAGGGCCCAGTCATTTAAAGGCACGGCCGCCAATGGTGGAGCGATTAAAATCGGGGACGCGCAAGAGGCCAGAGTTAGAGGAGTGCAGAGATATCTCGGAGGGTTGTGAGGCTGGAGGGGATTACAGGGATGGGGAGGGAGCAAGGCCGTGGAGGGAGTTGAAAATGAGGATGAGAATTTTAAAATCAAGATGTTGCTTGACCAGGAGTTTGTAGGTCAGTGAGTACGGGGGGGGTGAGAGAGGAACAGGGCTCAAGATATGGGCAGCAGAGTTCTGCAACAAAACATGACATGGGCATTCCTCTCGTTGACTGTATCCAACTCTCTTCCCGCTGATTCAGGGTGTGAGCCCTCAGCAATAGGAGGGTCATGATGGGCTCTCCAAAGCTCCACCAGGCTTGAGTACCCCTCCGGATGCCAACACAGAATTCCAAGCCGGAGTTCTGGAATCCAGCACCACCCCCCCACCCCACCCCACCCCCACACCCACCACCACCCCCACCACCCCCCCCATCCCTTCCAGGTTTGGACCTGGCCATCTCGGAATCAGACAGCAGCAGTTCCCACTGAGCTAACGAAAACCTGGCGCTGAACAAGGCACACGTTGTAATTGCACTTGTGCCCATCAGAGGGAGCACATCGCTGCTACACGGCTATAATGGGTTTACATTCGTGGGGCATTTTCACCACTTCAACAGAGCGATTTTCATGGGTCGTTGCTGTTGTAACGTGGGAGATGCAGCGGCCAACGTGCGCACAGCAAGATCCCACGAGCAACAACCTGAAAAGCCTGCTGCGATGATGTTGGCCCGTCTGGTTTCTTTCTTAAATTCCAGGGGTTAAGGAGATGAAGTGTCGGTTCTGTCATTCGTCAAGGTCCGAGATAGCTGCTCTGCAATCACCTTACACTCGCAGAAAAGCCAGGGGGCTAAAGCCTAACTAAAATCAGAGAACATTTACAGGTGCAGGAGGCCATTCAGCCCATCTGGCTCTCTGTTAGAGTAACTCAGCTGGTCCCACTCATCCGCCCTTGCCCTGCAATTTATCTCTCTGCAGATAATTATCCGATTCCCTCTTGAAAGCCTCAATTGAACCTGCCCCCACCACACTCTCAGGCAGCGCATTCCAGATCGGAACCGCTCGCTGCGTGAAGTAGTATTTTCCTCACAACTCCATTGCTCCTTTTGCCAGTTACCCTCAACCTGTGCCCGCTGGTTCTCGATCCTTCCACCAATGGGAACAGTTTCTCCCAATCGACTCTGTCCAGAGCCCTCGTGATTTTGGACACCTCTATCAAATCTCCCCTCAACCTTCTCTCCTCCAGGGAGAACAGCCCCAACTTCTCCAATCTGTCTGCCGCACTTGAAGTTCTTCAACCCCTGAGACCCTCCTCGACCCCAAGACCCTCCTCGACCCCAAGACCCTCCTCGACCCCGAGACCCTCCTCAACCCCGAGGCCCTCCTCAACCCCGAGGCCCTCCTCGACCCCGAGACCCTCCTCAATCCAGAGACCCTCCTCAATCCCAAGACCCTCCTCAATCCCAAGACCCTCCTTGACCCTGAGACCCTCCTTGACCCCGAGACTCTCCTCAACCCCGAGACCCTCCTCAATCCCAAGACCCTCCTCGACTCCAAGACCCTCCTTGACCCCGAGACTCTCCTCGGCCCCGAGACCCTCCTCCGCACTCTCTCTAAAGCCTTTACATCCTCCCTAAAGTGGGGTGCCCGAACTAGACAACCCTCCAGTTGGAAGTGAACCAGTGTTTTGTGAAGGTTCACAGTCGCTGTCCTACACTGTGCCCCGGTCACCAAACGCCTCACTCACTCCCAACAATATTTCGCCTTTAATGCATCACTGATCTCAGAGCAGTTTAAGTCCCCCCCACGTTGGACAATCGGTTCAACCCACTTTCCACTCAGGTGGATCCAATCTGGAACTCAGACAGCTACAAGTGTAAAATAAGCTTTGCAAATCTTCACAGCGCTAACCAAACTAAAAGCGTCATTCCCTGTAGTCAGTTAGCTGGAACCTGCCTCGAGGAAGACCAGGAAAAATCGACGCATCTCGGAAAACAACGAGCGCAACTTTGCTGGTTACATCTCGGGCTGCAATGTCCCTCTGTAAGATTTGGGGGTCCTACCGTTTCCTATGACTCTGAGAGCGAGTGGGCTGCTCCCTAATCGCCTGGCGAGTTGGAGCATCTCAAATCGGTGGGGAGGAGAGAGAAAAGTTGCTCCGAGAGACTCAAGCGCCGCAAACTCCGGCGGATGGGCGCTGAACGTCGGAGCGAGAACTCCAGTGTGAAAATACCTGCCTGCGGATTTGGAACCCTGGTCGGAACGAACCGCGTTTAAAATAAGCAGCGGTGAAAATGCAAACACAAAGAATTTAAATCAAAGATAAATTAAAATGGAGAATTATTCTGATCACGGAGTGGAAATTGTTTGCATTATAAATTTTGCTGTATATATATTGAAATATATTATCAAATAGAGTAAATTAAATATGAATTAAAATTGGGAATTAATCTAATCGCAGAATGGGAATTGTTTGCAATATATATTTTGCTATATATAGAAATATATTATCAAATAGAGTAAATCAAAGATAAATTAAAATGGAGAATTATTCTGATCACGGAGTGGAAATTGTTTGCAATATATATTTTGCTGTATATATATAGAAATATATTATCAAATAGAGTAAATCAAATATGAATTAAAATTGGGAATTGTTTGCAATATATATTTTGCTATATATAGAAATATATTATCAAATAGAGTAAATCAAAGATAAACTAAACTTGAGAATTAATCTGATCGCGGGATAGGGATTTATATTTTGCAATATATATATGTTATATAGAGAGACTTTAAATACAGTTTATTTAAAACTAGAATGTTTCTCTCTTAAAACTTGCATTCGGAATTTTGCATTAATCAATGCAACTTAATTCTCGTTCAAATTATAGCAGGATAAGTGGTTTGAAAGTTATTAGTTTCCTGCTGCAATATTGAACTGGCCAAAATTCCTAACTTTAAGCGGGTAAACTCCTGAGCGTCAGCTTTCCCTGTGTTGCAAGTTCATTTTAAAACTCAAGAGACAATGTTGTTTCCTGCCTTTAAGGGGGGAGGAAATAAAGAGATAAAACGCACGTTGGCTAATTTTGCATTCGGGAATTGCAATGGTCGGAGCCGAACCTCGCGCCGTTACTTACCCTGGTATGAGCAGAGTTTGCTGAGGTGATTGGCTCTGTCCCCGCACGATTCTCACACCTTCCCTTGGAATGACCCAGGGAACTGGCAGCTCTGGGAGCTCCTTATATAATGCAGCAGCTCTCACTCAGCCTGGCTCCTAATAGTCAGGCTGCCCAAGTAGGGTGCGCGGTGCAAGGCCAGGTCGCCCACAACTGAGCAGCGGAATGGGTCAGACCAACCCCCACACCCACCCCCTCCCTCCCTCCCTCTCTCTCTCTCTCTGTCTCTCCCTGAGGTTCCAGTTTCCACTGCACAGCTCCAGGAGCACACCAGTAGCAAAACCTGAGGGCGGAGAGGATAAAGTGGGGAATAAGTCATAAAGAATGAGAGGCGACCTTACTCACAGACCAGATTAAATCTGATCACACATTAGGGACCAGTGACCCCCCCACCCCCCCAAGCTTGGCAGGTTTGAAAAGAAGAATATTCAAGGCCAAACTATGAAGGGATTTTTTTTTGTTGTTTATTCGTTCATGGGATGTGGGTGTGTGTTGCCCGTCCCTAATTGCCCTCCTTGAGAAGGTGGTGCCTTCTCCTTGAGGCACCTCCTTGAGCCGCTGCAGTCCCTGTGGTGTAGGTACACCCACGGCGCAGTTAGGGAGGGAGTTCCAGGGTTATTACAGTATCACAGTACCTTTACAGTGCAGGAGGAGGCCATTCAGCCCATCAAGTCTGTACTGGCTCCCTGAAAGAGCATTCCACCTAGTCCCACTCCCCCGCCTTATCCCCATAACCTTGCACATTGTCTCTTTTCAGATGACAATTCAATTCCCTTCTGAATACCTCGATCGAACCTGCCTCCACCACTGTCAGGAAGTTTGTTCCAGACTCCAACCACCCTCTGGGTGAAAATTTTTTTCCTCACCACATTTACTCCTTTTGCCAATTATTTTGAATCTGTGCCCTCTGGTTCTTGATGCTCTCTTGAGTGGGGACAATTTCTCATTATTTGCCCTCTCCATATCCCTCAGGATCTTGAATATCTCTATCAAGTTTCCTCTCAGCCTTCTTTTCTCCAAGGAAAACAGTCCCAACTTCTCCAATCTATCCTCATAGCTACAGTTCTTTATCCCAGGAATCATTCTTGTGAATCTCCCCTGTACTCTCTCCAATGCCTTCATATCTTTCCTCAAGTATGGCGCCCAGAATTGGATGCAGTACTGCAGATGAGGCTTAACTAGTGTCTTACACAAGTTCAACATGACTTCCTGACTCTTGTACTCAATGTCCCTATTAATAAAAGCTAAGATACTATATACTTTATTAACCGCTCTCTCAACATGCCCTGCCATCTTCAAGGACTTATGCACACATACACCAAGGTCCCTCTGTTCCTGCACCTCCTTTAGAGGCTCTCCCTTTATTTTACACTGTCTCACCATATCTTTCCTGCTAAAATGAATCACCTCACACTTCTCTTCATTGAACTTCATCTGCCTCTTGTCTGCCCAATCCACCAACTTTGAAGTTCCAGACTATCCCCATCACAGTTGACGACATTTCCAATCTTCGTACCATCTGCAGATTTTGAAATCATGCCCTGCACACCACAGTTTAGGTCATTAATATATATCGGGAAGAGCAGGGGTCCCAACACTGACCCCTGATGAACTCCACTACAAACCTTCCTCCAATCTGAAAAACAATCATTTATCACTCATCTCTGTTTCCTGTCACTCAGCCAATTTCTTATCCAAGTGCTTGCTTTCCCTTTTATTCCATGAACTAGAATTTTGCTCACAAGCCTGTTGTGTGGCACTGTATCAAATACCTTTTGAAAATCCATATACACCACATCAATAACCTTCCCCTTATCAACTTTCTCTGCTACCTCCTCAAAAAATTCCAGCAGGTTAGTTAAACATGATTTTCCCTTAATGAACGCATGCTGGCTTTCCTTAATTATCCTGCATTTGTCTAAGTGACTATTGATTTTATCCCGTACTTTAGTTTCCAGAAGTTTTCCTACCACTAAGGTCAAACTGACTGGCCTGTAGTTGCCACTTTTATCTTTGCACCCCTTTTTGAACAAGGATGTAACATTCACAGCTCTCCAGTCCTCTGGCACCTCTCCTGTGTCTAAGGATGACTGGAAGATTATTAGTAGTGCCTCTGCAATTTCCATTCATCCGGCCCCGGCACCTTACCTATTTTAAGTAAAGATATTCTTTCTAACACCTCCTTCCTCTCAATTCTAAGTTCTTCTAGCGTACTAGTTACCTCGTCTCTCACCTCGGCCTGGGTAGTATCTTTATCCTTTGTTAGGACAGATGCAAAGTACTTGTCCAACACCTCTGCCATTTCTCCAGCCTCCACATGAAGTCCCTTTTTTTGTCCCTAATTGGCCCTACTCTTTCTTTTACCACCCTTTTATTATTTTATAGAATACCTTAGGATTCCCTTTTATGTTCGCTGCCAACCTCTTTTCATGCTCTCTCCTTGCTTTTCTTCATTTCTTCACTTCCCCTCTGGTCCTTCTATATTCAGCCTGATTCTCCATTGTATTTTCTACCTGACATCTGTCCTACGCACACTTCTACCTTTTCACCTTCACCTCTATCTCTCATCATCCAGGGTACTCTGGCTCTATTTGTCCTACCTTTCCCCTTCAAGGGAATATACCCTGACATTTCGTGCAATACTTTTGTCTTTGAAGGTGGCCCATTGTTCAGCCATTGTCTTGTCTGCCAACATTTGATTCCAACTCACTCGACTCAGATGCATTCCCATCCCATCGAAGTTGGCTTTCCCCCAATTAATTATCCCTGCTCTGGATTGTTCCTTGTCCTTTTCCATGCTTAATCTAAACCTTAGGATACAATGGTCACTGTTCCCTAGAGGCTCTCCCACTGATATTTGATCCACTTGGACTAACTCCTTTCCCAGAACCAGGTCCAAAATTTCATGTCTTCTTGTTGGACTGGAAACATACTGCTGCAGAAGATTATCTTGAACACATTTCAGGAACTCTTGCCCCTCTTGCCCCTTTGCACTATTCCTATCCCAGTCTATATTTGGATAATTGAAGTCCTCCATTATAATTGTTCTATCAATTTTGCTCCTCTCTGTAATTTCTTTGCAAATTTGTTCCTCCACATCCCTTCCGCTGGTTGGTGGTCCTACATACTAAGCCAATCAATGTTATTGCACCTTTTGTCACTCATTACCTCAAGACAGAGTGGTTCCATCCTTGACACCTCTGAACATCTCTCTCCAGTACTGTAATGCCATCTTTAATCAATATTGCCACTCCCACCGACACCCCCACCAACCCCCCCAAACCCCAACCACCACCAACCCACTTCCTTTCCTGTCCATCCGAAACACCTTGGAATATCTAACACCCAGTCCTGCCCTTCTTTGAGCCAGGTCACTGTTATGACCCAGCCGCAGTGAAGGAACGACGATATAGTTCCAAGTCAGGATGGTGTGTGGCTTGGAGAGGAACTTGCAGATGGTGGTGTTCCCATGTGTCTGCTGCCTTTGTGCTTCTATGTGGTAGAGGTCGTGGGTTTGGAACTTGCTACTTGCTACAACTCTACAGGGCATTGGTGAGACCATGGCTGCAGTATTGTGAACAGTTTTGGCCTCCTTACTTAAGGAGGGATTTTCTTGCATTGGAGGCTGTTGAGAGAAGATTCCTGGGATGGAGAGGGGTGTCTTCTGGGCCGATACTCATTGGAGTTTAGAAGAATGAACGGTGATCTTATTGAAACATATAAGATTCTGAGGGGACTCAACAGGGTAGATGCTGAGAGGATGTTTCACCTCATGAAGGAATCTAGAACCAGGGGACACAGTTTCAAAGATAAGGGGTCTCCCATTTAAGAAGGAGATGAGGAGGAACTTCTTCTCACAGAGGGTCGTTAGTGTTTAGATTTCTCTCACCCAGGCAGCAGTGGAGGCTGGGTCATCGAATATATTCAAGGATGAGTTAGACAGATTTTTGATTGACAAAGGAGTCAAGGGTTATGGGGGACAGACAGAAAAGTGGAGTTAAGGCCACAATCAGGTCAGCCATGATCTTATTGAATGGTGGGGCAGGCTCAATGGGCTGAATGGCCTACTCCTGCTCCTGTATCTTATTATTTTCATTTATGCGGCACTTTTCACAACCACAGGATGTCTTAAAAGGATTTTCAGAAAATTAAGTACTTTTGAAGCCTAATCTCTGTTGTAGTGTTGGAACATAGCAGCCAATTTTCACACAGCAAGATCGCACGAATTTATTATAGCTGAGAAAAAGAGACATGCCGGAGCTTTTCATCTTGCACTCATCAGGACACCACAAGAATAAGGGGAAAACAACAATTTATACTGTATGTGAAGAGAGTGCTGATTGGTTGGCAAGTGGACTCAAAATAAGTGACAGCCATTCGCTGACTCATTCCTCAGGGCAATGCCTTGACCAATCAGGGTCAAGCTGCCTGGTTTAAATTTAAAACAACCCTTGGCAGTTAACTGTCAGTCACCATCACTGGGGCATTCTCCATGGCAACGCCACTACCAATCAGAGTCCACTTGCCAACTAATCAGCACTGTCTTCACATGCAGTATAAATTGTTGTTTTCCCCTTATACTGGTATTCTTGCAAAGTGTCCTGATGAGTGCAAGACAAAAAGCTTCAACATGTCTCTTTATTCAGCAACACTCAAGTTCTGTACCACCAAACGACTGAATTTATTATAAGAAGAAAGCTTGCAATATGGTGATTATACAAAGGGTATAATTCACAAAGCTAAATAAATATTGAAAAGAATAGATTACTAGTTCTAATTTCTGTAAGAGAATCCAGCAACTCCTTCGTTTGGTTACAAATGTAAAAATTCTAAGAGTAAGTGAGTAAGTAAGGATGTCCATAAAATATTAAAGTGATATTACCTCCATCCCTGAGTGAGATTTGCTAGGTTCAGGACAGGTCTGGAGTCAATCTAATGGATCTCCCTTAACGAGCCTGAAGATTCAAGTTTGGGTGGAGATATTTAACAAGAGTTTTGAGGTTGTGCAATTAAGAGTACGGTGGAAGAAGTTCATTTGTTCAAATCGTAGACCACCCTTATAATTAGCAATCCGATATTTGGTGAAAGGACCACGTATTCGAAGGAGGGTTCCTGTTCAACCTCCAGGAAACGTTATTTTGAATTGATTCCCAGAGCTGGGGACTTGGTGTTTACACAGCCACATCGTGTCAATGTGGCTGAATCAAGTTGTTGGCCAGAATTTTACGCCCCACAGGGCGGGCGTGAAGTAGCGCGAGAGGTGACGTCAGGCGAGCGTCCTGCCCATCATCGCGCGCTCCAGCGGTATTTCGGTCCGGATGGGGGTGCATGCGGCAGTCAGACGTGCGCCTGCCAACAAATAAGAGGGGCAATGAAGCCCATTAAGGGGGCAATAGTAAGCAATTTTTTCGTGACCCGTCCACTCTTTTACAGTTGGCGGACGGGCCAATCGGCCAGGCAGCCTTTGCATTTTAGCTCAAACCTCAGTCCAGGGCGGGATGAAATCTCCGTGGGGGGGGGATAAAATCAAAAGAGATATCTGGGGACGGGTTTTTTTAATGAGGTATGCTTTCAGGTACTTGGTGGTGTTGCAAGGACATTGTTTGCAGCATTTTGGTGCACAAAATTCAGACCATTGTGTCCAGTAAAATCATAAAACTTGGGGCCTAGCGTTTGGTTTATCTGTTGGGCAGTTTTGCTTGTCAGAGCTAGTACAGCCACTTACACGCTAGTGTCATAGCAAGAAGCATGGGACACCGCTTGTTAGTTTTTAGCAGTAACTTCAGATCGTTGTGAAGGGAGTTGACCATTCTGTGTTTGCAAGCTAAGTGTGTTTTACTGTGGGTTTCCCAAAGTAACTTTTAAACTAACGTTCCTGTATTAATTCCATGTTATTTGACCTTTTCCCTCACAACAATTCTGGGACCAATTAAGGAACAGTTGGATGATATGATGAGCAGAATTGGCTGTTCTTGCTTGATAACTGAGACAGACTAAGCCAGTTGGTGTATTCATCTGTTCATGACTAAAAATTGGACAGACACCGTACCTGTGCCGCGTGCCAGGCTTTGCTTGCCCACCTGTGGGAAGGCATCTCAGGCAGTGGCATTGGGCAACTCAGGTCGGCCAGCTGGGACATACAGAGAGGGCAAGCAATTAAAATGCCAAGAAAGAGAGTAGCAGGTGGGTAAACTGTTTGACTGCGTGACATTTTGGGGAAAAGATATTTGTTATGTGGAGAATTAGATGTCAGCACGAAAGAATATCATATCACAAGCTCATACTTTTCAGTATACAGGACCCACAGCAACACACTCCCAGGGACTCCCTGTAAATACTGACACACACCCCGGGGACCCCCTGTAAATACTGACACACTCCACGGGGACCCCCTGTAAATACTGACACACTCCCCGGGGGCCCCCTGTAAATACTGACACTCCCCGGGGACCCCTGTAAATACTGACACACTCCACGGGGACCCCCTGTAAATACTGACACACACCCCGGGGACCCCCTGTAAATACTGACACACACCTCGGGGACCCCTGTAAATACTGATACACACCCCGGGGGCCCCCTGTAAACACTGACACACTCCCCTGAGACCCCCTGTAAATACTGACATACTTCAAGGTCAAAGAGGTAGGTTTTAAGGAAGGTCTTAAAGGGACAGAGAGAGCTAGCGTGGTTTAGAGCAGGAATCCCAGTGCTTTGGGATTAGGTAGCTGAAGGCACGACCACCAATGGTAGATGGCAGTGAATAGGGGCCTGAATCGGAGGAATACAGAGTTTTTGAAGGGCTGGAGTAGGTTGTGAAGATATAGAGGAGTCTCAATAGTGACTGCCAACTTGTGGCAGAGGGAAAGAGTGAGTGGGAACCCAGGCTCATGACCCCCCTTCTCTAGATCAGGAAAGATGCAAGTAAATTCATGTTGGTAGTGGCATTGATGAAATATATATGTAATAATATTTAGCTGTGGCTAGCATCAGTGACTTGAAGGAGAACTCTCCGGAAGGTTAAAGGTGGAGTTAGGGGAATGAGATCTCGATAGTTATGTGAAGGGTCTGATATCTCCAGAACTGAATTCGGCAACTCACTGCAAGGATGAAGTTGATTAATGTCACTCTTTTCTGTTCTTGTAACACAGGAGGAGGCCATTCAGCCCCTTGAGCCTGCTTCACCAATCAATTTGAACACAGCTGAACTGTATCTCAACCCCATTATTTTGCCACTCATTGCCCATCCCCAATTGCCCTGGTGAAGGTGAGCCACCTTTTTAACACCTGAATGTCTTGCTCAGCCATTTCAGTGGGCAGTTAAGAGTCAACCACATTGCTGTGGGTCTGGAGTCACATGTAGGCCAGACCAGGTAAGAACAGCAGATTTCCCTCCCTAAAGGACATTAGTGAACCAGATGGATTTTTACACCAATGGATGAGTTTCATGATCACCATTACTGAGACTAATTTTTTTTTCCTTTCTAGATTTATTTAATTCAATTTTCTCCAGCAGTGGTGGGATTTGAACTCATGTCTCTAGTGAAGGCCTCAGGATACTAGTCTAGTAACATAACCACTTGGCTACCTTTCCTGTAGAGCCCCATCTTTGGGCCATATCCCTTGTTATGTTGACCTAATTAAAATATGTCACTCTCAGCCTTGGAGTGACCCAGAATCCATTGCCCTTTGCCGAGAGGCTTCCAACTTTTTACCACCCTTTTGTGGGAAGGTGAAATTCCTGATTTCACCCCCTGAATGGCCTTGCTCTAGTTTCAAAATTGTTAGTTAAGGGCACTAAGAGTTACAGATCCAAGGCAGATGAAGTTAAGATACAGAGCAGCCATGATCTAATTGAAGGACAGAACAGGCTCGAGGGGCTGAATGGCCTCCTCTTGTCCCTATGTTCTGGGTTCCTCCACTAGGGAGGAAGTGGTGCCTGCTTGTCGGTCCTATTGAATCCTTTTTAACACCTCGAGTAGATCATCTGATGGCCTTTTAATGTTGGGATGTGAGTGTTGCAGGTGAGACCACTCTTACTGCCTGCCCCTGTGACAGCAGTGATGGCCATTCTCCTTGAGCCGCTGATGTCCTTGTGCTGAGCCCATGATGGTGCTAAGTTTTGAACCGGTTACAATAAAGGAATGGCGATATCTCTCCAGGTTAGGATGGTGCACGTTTGTGTCTGGTGTTTCCGCAAGTGAGTCTAGGCTGACAGTCCAATGCTGAGGGAATGCTGCACTGTCGGAAGTGCTGTCTGTCAGGTGAAACGCCCAACCAAGGCCCCGTCTGCCCTCTCTGGTGGACGTAAATATCTTAGGGCACAATTTCTAAGAGAAACAGGGGAGTTCTCTCTGGTCTAATATAAATAAAAACAGAAAATGCTGGAAAAACTCAGTAGGTCTGGCAGCAACTGTGGAGAGAAAAACAGAGTTAATGTTTCAAGTCCGTCTGACTCTTCTTCAGAGCTCTGACAAGAAACGTTAACTCTGTTTCTCTCTCCTCAGATGCTGCCAGACCTTCTGAGTTTTTCCAGCATTTTCTGTTTTATTTCAGATGTCCAGCATCTGCAGTATTTTGCTTTCCTCTTGGAGTTCTCCCTGGTCTCCTGGCCACTGTTTATCCCCAAACATTACAGATTTTTTTTTTTAATTCATTCATGGTGAGTTGCTGCAGTGCATCTTGAAGATGGTACACACACTGCTGCTACTGTGCATCGGTGGTGGAGGGAGTGAATGTTTGTGGATGTGGTGCCAATCAAGTGGGGCTGCTTTGTCCTGGATGGTGCCAGGCTTCTTGAGTGTTGTTGGAGCTGCACTCATCCCAGGCAAGTGGGGAGTATTCCATCACATTCCTGACTTGTACCTTGCAGATGGTGCAAAGGCTTTGGGGAGTCAGGAGGTGAGTTACTCGCCACAGGATTCCCAGCCTCTGATCTGTCCTTGTAGCCACAATATTTATATGGCTACTCCAGTTCAGATGCTGGTCAATGGTAGCCCCAGGATGTTGATAGTGTCAAGAGGCGATGGTTGGATTCTCTCTTGTTGGAGATGGTCATTGCCTGACACTTGTGTGGCATGAATGTTACTTGCCACTTGTCAGCCCAAGCCTGGATATTGTCCAGGTCTTGCTGCATTTGGTCATGGACTGCTTCAGTATCTGAGGAGTGGTGAATGGTGCTGAACATTGTACAATTATCAGTGAACATCCCCATTTCTGACCTTATGATGGAAGGAAGGTCATTGATGAAGCAGCTGAAGATGGTTGGGCCGAGGACACTACCCTGAGGAACTCCTGCAGTGATGTCCTGGAACTGAGATGATTGATCTCCAGCAACCACACCCATCTTCCTTTGTTCTAGGCATTTCTCCATTATCTGGTTATTATCACATTGCTGTTTATGGGAGCTTGCTGTGTGCAGGTTGGCTGTATGTTTTGTTCATTACAACAGTCACTGCACTTCATTGGGTGTAAAGCTCATTGGACCATCCTGAAGTTGTGAATGGTGCTTTATGAATGCAAGTTCTTTCACTCTTCCACTGCACACTGAGGTTGAAAAGCACTTGCATTTCAACAGCAGTCACCAAACTAGGATCAGAATGGGAACACAGGGAGTGCAAAGCCAGGGAGAGGCTAGGGGTGTGTGTGCATGTGTGTGTGTGTGTGTGTGTGTGTGTGTGTGAGTGAGTGTGTGTAAGTTTGTGTGTATGTGTGACTGTTGAGTGTCTGTGTGTGAGTGAGTGCGTGTGAGTTTGTGCGTGTATGTGTGTGAGCATGTGTGTGAATTTATGTGTGAGTGTGTGCGAGTTTGTGCGTGTATGTGTGTGAGCACGTGTGTGAATTTATGTGTGAGTGTGTGCAAGTTTGTGTGTGTGAGTGAGTGTGTGTGAGTGAGTGTGTGTGAGTTTGTGCGTGTATGTGTGTGAGCGTGTGTGTCAATTTATGTGTGAGTGTGTATGTGAATTTGTGTGTGAGTGTCTGTGTGCGTGTGTGTGTGAGTGAGTGAGTGTGTTAGGGAAAGAATGATGTGAGAATGCAGAGGTGATTATAGATAATAAAACACCGGGAGTCTAAACTTACCTTTCACTTCAGGAGACTGGTCATTGAGTCTTGATCTATTTTGGACACAGTGTCAAGGTTAATGCTGCTGTTACTCAGAAAAGGAACAACCTTCTAAGGCAAGAAGTAGTGGCCTATAACACGGAAAAATTATGACCTCCATTTTCTCCCCGACTTCTGAATTGAAAGAATTTGATCAAATTTTTTTACCCCAGTTCGTAACTGGCATCAAACGACCCATGTACACAGGGAGCTGGAAGTCTCCCAGCTGCTTGGTGACTGTACTTCCCGCTGGCACAAAAACCACTGGATTCCAAGATTGATTCCAAATCCACCCTGGTAGAACCTTCTGGATCTGGATTACTGAACGCCTCGGCCTCTCCCCACTTTATCAGCGAAGGCTGTGTTTCCAGCTCCTTGATCTCCCCTCACGTAACTGAAGGTCAATTATTGACCTGGTTGAGAAACTGGCTGAACAGAAGGAGACAGAGACCAGTGATAATGGGTGGGTACTCTAATTGGCAGGATGTTCCTTGTGGTGTCCCACACGGATCTGTGTTCAGACCTCAACTATTCACCACCTTCATTAACAGCTTCGATGATGGGAGAGACCATCCAGGACAAAGCAGTCCCGCTTGACCGGCACCCCATCTACAAACATCCACACCCTCCATCACTGACGCACAGTAGCAGCAGTGTGTGTACCATCTACAAGATGCACTGCAGGAATTCACCAAGGCTCCTTCGACAGCACCTTCCAAACCCACCACCACTACCATCTAGAAGGACAAGAGCAGCCGATACATGGAAGTTCCCCTCCAAGTCACTCACCATCCTGACTTGGAAATATATCGGCCATTCCTTCACTGTCGCTGGGTCAAAATCCTCGAACTTCCTCCCTAACAGCACTGTGGGTGTACCTACACCATATGGACTGCAGCGGTTCAAGAAGGCAGCTCACCACCAGCTTCTCAAAGGGCAGTTAGAGATGGGCAATAAATGCTGGCCCAGCCAGTGAGCCCCACATCAGAGGAACGATTAAAAAAAAAATCCAAACTTTCTGATGAAACATCATTGTCACATTAAAAATAAAGAAAGACTAGCATTTACATAGCGCCTTTTGGTAGCACCAGGCATCTCAAAGTGCTTCACAGCCAATGAAGTACTTTTGGAGTGTGATTACTGTTGTAATGTAGGAAACGCAGCAGCCAGTTTGTGCACAGCAAGCTTCCACAAACAGCAACATTATAATGACCAGATAATCCATTTTTGTGATGTTGATTGAGGGTTAAATATTGACCCTGGGGCGAACTCTCCTGTTCTTCTTTGAAATAGTGCCAGGGGATCTTTTATATATCTGAACAGGCATGGTGGGGCCTCAGTTTACTGTTTCATGTGAAAGACAGCAGCCCTTGACAGTGCAGCATTCCCTCGGTGCCGCACTGAAGTGTCAGCCTCGATTTTTGTGCTCAAGCCCTGGAGTGGGACTTGAAGGTGGAACCTGGTGAAGCAGAGGTGAGCGTGCTACCCAACGAACAGCATGGCTGGAAGCATCAAAGTACAAAAAAGACATTGATAGGTTAAGTGAATGAACAAAACTGAGGCAAATAGATTTCAATGTAGACAAATGTGTGGTCCATCCACTTTGGACTTAAAACAGGCGGAACAGGGTTCTTTGTAAATGGTGAAAAGCTAGAACAGTGGAAGACAAAAGAGATGTGGGCATCTGGGTACACAGCTCATTAAAATGTCTTACAGTGGTGGCATGTTTCACAGTTCACACAGAGAGTCCAAGTTGCTGTGGTAACATTCATGTAGTTACCTGGAGCTATGGATAGTGATGGTAGAGGCTCTAATGTTCTTCCCATCACATGGCCGACCAGGAATCTCTCCTGCTCTTACCGTCTGCCATTGGCGTGTGTCTGGAAGGATTTGCAGGTTAATATTCAACATGTTTGGCTGTGTTACGAATACACCTTCCATGGCCATCAAGTCCTGGGGTGGAATTTGAACCTCAAGCTTCTAGCTCAGAAGCAGAGACACTAACCCATTGCGCCACAAGACCTCCGTAAAATACATGTAGAGGGACATAACATAATCAGAAAAGCTAATGCAATGCTGGCATTTATATCCAGAGGACAAAAATACAGGGGGATTGAAGTCATGCTTCAGCTACAGAATCCTGGTCAAATCACACCTGGAGTCACTGTACTCAGTTCTGGGCGCCTCCACCTCACGAAGAATATATTGACCTTGGAGGGAGTGCAAGGGTTAAATTACGAGGCGAGATTAAATAAAACGGGTGGTGTCACCTGGAATTTAGATGGTCAAGGGGTGATTTGATCAACATTTTCAAGACATTAAGGGGAGCAGATAGGGTAAAGAGAGACAGAAAGTATTTCTGCTGGTTGGAGAGTCTGGGACTAGGGGATAGAGTCCAAAAATTAGAACCAGACGTTTCAGGAGTGAAATTAGGAAACATTTCTACACACACAGGGTGGGAGAAGTTTGCAATTCTCCTGCTTAAAGGGCAATTGATGCTGGTTCAATTGATAAATGCAAAAACTGAGATAACTTGTAAATACATTGGATAAAGACTTGGGAGTAGGTGTGGTATAAAGGACCAGCACATAAAGGGTTAACGTGGGACTGAGTACAGTACCGCCCACACAGTGATGTAAGAGAGCACATGACCCGCACCTAGGGGTCAGTGTAGTGTTGGACAGAGCCATGTGTAGAAGCAAGCATGGAGACAGCTCCTGGCTTGGACTTTTCCACACCTAGGTATATAGTTTCTAACCGTTAATAAATATTTACCGTTGAACTACCTGAGACTACGAATACCTTAATAAGGCTTGCCGAACTACGCCCAGCAACTTACGACAAGATTGGTAGATTTTTGTTAAACAAAGGGATATGGGGCAAAGGTGGGAATATGGACTAAGGTCACAGATCAGCCATAATCTCAATGAATGGTGGAACAGGCTCGAGGGGCTGAATGGCCTCCTCATGTTCCCACTTTCTTAACTGGCCTCAATATATCCGGGACATGGAACATGTATAAATAATTACAGTTACCTCTAAAATCCTTTGGTATACCTCTATTAATGGGGGCAGGAGGGGGGGGGGAACAATGTGGGAAGGGAAGGTCTTCCCCAGATTGGGGGTCAATACCCAAGTCAGTTGGTTGTAGCAAACTCTCTTTGGGAATGAACTCTATTATTTGAATTAAATGTCGGTGACATGTGGCATTGGACAGTACTGAAGGAGCTGCTCATAGATTCATACAGCTAATAGGGCATAGGAGGAGGCCATTTGGCCCATTGAGCCCATGCCAGCTCTCTGTAGAGCAATCCAGTCTGGAACACTGGCCCAGAGCAGACTTGAGCTTCCCAACACCTGGGAGGTCAACCAACAGGCACAGCCGAAGCCAAGAAGGAAGAAAAGAAATGCATTTACATAGCGCCTTTCACGGCCTCTGGACCTTCTTACAGGTAAGGGGGCAATTTTGAAGGATAGTCGCTGCTGAAATGTAGGAAACACGGCAGCCAATTTGCACACAGCAAGCTCCCACAAGCAGCAGCGAAACAAACGTTCAGGTGGTCTGCTTTTAGGCATTGCTCGAGGGAGAAATATCGGCCGGGATGCCAAGGTACCACACCCCAGCTCTTCCTCGAGTGTCTGTGGGAACTTTATTCGTCCAACTGTCGAGGCAGTTCAAGCTGAGTAGGCAGTGTAATCGAAACTGCTTCCAGTGTCACAGCACAGCCATCCATCTCTCCTCACTGACAGGGGTGTCCAAATTTGTCCCTCCTCCCCCTCTCGTGTGACGGGGGCTGATTGATAATCGCTCTCGGGTTTTACAGAAATAGCTCCGCCTGGCAGTGGAGAGACCAGGAAAGCTGGAGTTATTTTCCGTGGAACAGGGAAGGTTAAGGGGTGATTTAATGGGGGCGCTCAGTGTCACGAGGAATTTAGATAGGCAGGGTGACACACTTTCCACTAGCAGGAGCGTTGGTAACTGGGGGATACAGATTTAAGATAATTGGCAAGTGGGAGACTGGGGGTGATGGGGAGAATATTTCCTTCGCACAGGGAATTTTTTTTAATAACAAAAAAACTGCGGATGCTGGAAATCCAAAACAAAAACAGAATTACCTGGAAAAACTCAGCAGGTCTGGCAGCATCGGCAGAGAAGAAAAGAGTTGACGTTTCGAGTCCTCATGACCCTTCGGCAGAACTTGAGTTCGAGTCCAAGAAAGAGTTGAAATAAGTCCCTATTTCAACTCTTTCTTGGACTCGAACTCAAGTTCTGTCGAAGGGTCATGAGGACTCGAAACGTCAACTCTTTTCTTCTCCGCCGATGCTGCCAGACCTGCTGAGTTTTTCCAGGTAATTCTGTTTTTGTTTTGAGTTTTTTTTAATATTCGTCCAACAGGATGTGGGCGTCGCTGGCTAGGTCAGCATTTATTGCCCCTCCCTAATTGCCCCTTGAGAAGATGGTGGTGACCTGCACAGCTAAGCTTTATCCTTTCCCCTGGCCAATGGCCACAAGGGTAATTTTCTGGCGGTGACAGGGAGGGTCGCCAGGCAGTAACCATGAGAGGAAAAGAAATCCATATTTAATTTTCCCTGTCCCTAGTCCTGAAACCAATTTAGTAACTCTGCGGTGCTGAAAGCTGAGAACAGCAAGCTTGCCGAAGGTACAAAGGACCCCCCTTGCCTCCGACGGGTGCTCATCCTCCGCCATCCTGGTGTCTGCCTCGTGTGGAAAATTCGGGATACGCCATCCCTAAAGCTAATTAAGCCACGTCCGGAACATTGACCCGTTTGGCATCTCCAATCTTCAGCACCACTTACCCACCTCACCCCACCCCCCCAGGCCACCTCGTTGCCCTCCTGTCACCCCAGTTGCCAATGCCAGCTCTGATTGGATGTATTTCCGGAGGTTTCGTCACATGACCTCCCACCTCGAACCGCCCCAGCCCCGCCGTTGTCATTGTTCGCCTGGTTGATGCTCCTTGTCCGGAGAGTGAAGTCCCCGTGGCCCTTGTTGCCGTGGTAACTGTTGCTGCTCCACTGTGGTTGTTGGGAATTCACGGACCTCTGGGGATTGATGGTAGCTCTGTACCCTGTACAGCTGGTGAGATCCCATTCCTCCTCTGTTCAGTAAAGCCTCTTACTGACTCAGACGCTGATGACGGCTCCTGTCCTTATCCATGAAACAGGCATCACTGCCAAGCTCAGCATTTCTTGCCCCATCCCTAATTGCCCTTGAGAAGGTGGTGACGAGCCGCCTTCTTGAACCGCGGCAGTCCATAGCCGGCTGGTAAAACTGAGTGGCTCGCTCGGCCATTTCAGGGGGCAGTTAAGGGTCACCCACATTGCTGTGGGTCTGGAGCCACATGTCGGCCAGACCTGGGTAAGGATAGCAGATTTCCCTCCCTAAAGGGTATTAGCGAACCAGATGGGTTTTTACGTTAATCGATGGTACTTTCACGGCCACCGTTACTCATGAGCTTTCAATTCCAGATTATTTTTATTAAATAAATTTAAATTCTACCATTTGAACCCACGGGCACCTGGATTACTAATTCAGTGTTGTTAGGACTATGTCACCACCTCCTCCAGCTGCTCACACATCTCCTTGGCATCAGCATTTATCTGATTTACGCTCCCTTGAAGCACTGAGAGATGGTTTATTGCACTAAAGGAGTTATCTAAGCGTGAGGCCCTGTTGACGCATTAAAGTCAAACCTAGTTCATCTCTGCCCATGGCATCAGGAACAGTTCCTTCCCTCAGTGCCTCACATGTGAATTTGTACTCAAGTCAGCAACCTGACAAGGGATTAAAAATAAATATGGGGGATCAAATGTCTCACTGTTGGGACAGACGTAGAGAAGGGAGCAGGTGCAATGCTCTTCCTTAACTTGACCACGGTGGCAAGTTTCCCTCATGGATTTTCCATGTCGTGTTTGTGTATGGGGTGGCAACACCATCAGAAATGCCCTATGACCTTTACTGAGCCTCTCTGTCATTGAACTTCACTCTGCAACCCGGCTATCATCCTCCGTCCATTCCGGTAGCCACTCATTTTTGGCCCTGCTTTCCTCGTTGGCGTAACCCAACCTATGCCGAGATACCGGGAAGGTGGCAGGGGGTTTGCTGGCACCTGTTTGAGACCAAAGAAGTGGGGATCACATTCAGGAAAAAAGATCGAGAGATTAAGAGGGATGTAGAAGGTGGAAACCAGCACGGATGAAGGGAGAGGGGCAGAGAGGAACAGGATAGAGAGAGTGGGGAGGTGAGCATTAAAGAATAAGAGAGAGAGTAAGAGAGAGGGACACCATTACAATGACAGCGTATGAACCAATACAGAGAGAGACCAATATAGAGACACCAATAGAGATCGGATATAAAGGCCAGATGATCAGAGAGATACAGAAAGAATGAGAGAGATTAATTGAAAGAGGGATTATTCACATTAGCGTTGCCTCCAGTAGACATAGGAAATTAGGATCAGAAGGAGGCCATTCAGCCCCTCGAGCCTGTTCCGCTGCCATTCAATGAGATCATGGCTGATCTGCAACCTAATTCCATTTTCCTGGCTTTGCTCCATATCCCTGAATACCTTTGGATAACAACAATCTAGCAATCTCAGTTTCAAATTTACAATTTATCAAGCATCAATTGCCATTTGTAGAAGAGAGTTCCACCTTTATGTGTAGAAGTGTTTTCTAATTTCACTCCTGAAAGGCCTGACTTTAATTTTTCAACCATTCCCCCTGGTTCCTGACTCCCCGACCAGTGGAAATAGATTCTCTCTATCTGTCTTACCTGCTGGCTGTGATTTTCCAGAATTCATATTGGAAAGTTGGCAAATGTTACTCTGTTTTTCAAGAAAGGAGGGAGAGAGAAAACAGTGAAACTACAAGCCAGTTAGCCTGTCATCAGCTGTTGGGAAAATGCTTGAATCTATTATTTGGTGCAAGAGGACTTGATTGTGAGATTGATTGATTGCAAGAGGACTTGAGTGTCTTACTACAGCTGTACAGGGCCTTGGTGAGACCTGGAGTATTGTGCGCAGCTTTGGTCTCCTTACGTAAGCAAGGATACACTTGCCATAGAGAGGGTGCAATGAAGGTTCACCAGACTGATTCCGGATGGCAGGATTGTCTTACAAAGAGAGATTGGGCCGACTAGGCCTGTGTTCACTGGAGTTTAGAAGAATGAGAGGAGATCTCATTGAAACATATAAAATTCTGACAGGGATTAACAGACTGGGTGCAGGGATGATATTTCCTCTGGCTGTGGGGGGCAGTCTAAAACAAGGGGTAGACCAGTTAGTACTGAGATGAGGAGAAACTTCTTCACTCAGAAGGTGGTGAACCTATGGAATTCTCTACCACAGAGGCTGTGGAGGCCAAGTCACTGAATATATTTAAGGAGGAAATAGATAGATTTCTGGACTCTAAAGGTATTAAGGGACATGGGGAGACCACAGGAGTATGGCTTTGAGATAGAGGATCAGCCATGATCATATTGTATAGCAGAGCTGCCTCGAAGGGTTGAATGACCTGCTCCTATTTTTTATGTTTCTATGTTTCTATTAAGGAAGTGTTAACAATGCACTTGTAAAACCATAGTATGATTAGAACAAATCGACTTGGTTTTATCAAAGGGAAATCCTGTTTAACAAACCTATTAGCGTTTTTGGAGGATGTAACTAATAAGGTAGATAAAGGGGAACCGGTAGATGTAGTATACCTGGATTTCCAAAAGGTATTCAATAAGGTGCTACACAAAAGGTTAATCAGTACATATGGAGTTGGGGGTAATATATTAGCAGGGATAGGCGATTGGCTAACAAATAGGAAGTAGATAGTGGTCATAAATGGGGCTTTCTCAAGTTGGCAGGAAGTGAATATGAACATATATACATATGTACGAATGTACGAAACAGGAGCAGAAGTAGACCATTTGTCCCCTCGAGCCTGCTTCGCCATTCAATAAGATAATGGCTGACCTGTTTTGAGTACTACATTCCCATCTACCTCCGAATAGTGGAAGTGCCACAGGATCAGTGCTGGGGCCTCAGCTATTTACAAGCTATACTAATGACTTGGGTGGGGAGACAGAGAGTAACGTATCTACCTTTGCTGATGATACCAAGCTAGGTGGGAAAGGTAAGCTGTGGGGAGGACACTGAGAGGCTACAAAGAGATATAGACAGGGTAAGTGAGTGGACGACAAGATGGCAGATGGAGTATCACGTGGGGAAGTGAAGTTATTCACTTTGGTCGAAAGAATAGAAAAGCTGAATATTTTTTAAAAGGTGAGAAACTTGTATGTGTTGATGTTCAAAGAGGCTTGGGTGTGTTTGTACAAGGAACACAGAAAGTTAGCATGCAGGTGCAGCAAGTAATTAGGAAGGCAAATAGCATGTTGGCCTTTATTGCAAGGGGATTGGAGTACAGGAATAAAGAAGTCTTGCTGGAGTTGTACAGGGTTTTGGTGAGACCACATCTGGAACACTGTGCGCAGTTTTGGTCTCCACATATAAGGAAGGATATACTTGCACTGGAGGCTGTACAGTGAAGATTCACTAAATTGGTCCCTGGGATGAGAGGATTGTCCTACGATGAGAGGCTGAGTAAATTGGGTCTCTTTTCTCTGGAGTTTAGAAGAATGAGAGGCCATCTTACTGGAACCTACAAAATTCTGAAGGGGGTTGATAGGATAGATGCTGAGAGATTGTTCCCGCTGGTCTGGGAATCTGGGGGCACAGTCTCAGGATAAAGGGGCCGATCATTTGGGACTGAGATGAGGAGAAATTATTTCACTCAAAAGATTGTGACTCTTTGGAATTCTCTACCCCAGAGGGTTGTGGCTGCTCCATCGTTGAATACATTTAAGGCTGGGACAGACAGATTTTTGGTCTCTCAGGAATTAAGGGATATGGAGAACAGGGAGGAAAGTGGGCCTGAAGCCCAAGATCAGCCATAATCATACTGAATGGAGGCACGGGCTCAATGGGCTGTGTGACCTACTGTTTTTTTGTGCTCTTGTGTTACCCTTTCCTTTAATATCTTAAAAACTTCATCCAGTTTCACCCCTCGATCTCCTAAATTCCAGGCAATTCAACCTCAGCTTTGTAATCTCTTTTCAACTTATTACCAAGTCAATTTTCCCGCTTTCAAGATTAGCACAAGTAATGATGTTCCACATCATCACATAGTCACTCAGAGAATGAAAGCATATGGTAACTTATAGGGGTAATGGGGTGAGAAGCTTCAAGGGGATTAACAAGGAAGCAAGAAGTTGAACATAACATTGAGTTCAACAACTTCAAACCTTGAATTCTTTCCTCCATCTTGACCCCTTTTTTAACCCAATTTTTTAATATGTTTTTTAAATCCCTTTTTATCCTTCCCCCACAAAGCCATCTTTCACTTGTCTTTATGTTTTGCTTTCACAGAATGCTGACTATTGTTCTGCTATTAACACTTTCTGCTATATTTATGCCACTATCAACACCTTCTTTAGTCTTTAACACTCCCATTAACAGTCCGTTTGGTCTTGTGTTGATACCATCTTTGTCAATCTCTCCTGAGCTCCCACCTATCCCTGACCTTCTATCTTGCTCCACCTGCTTCCCCCTGTCCTAAACTGTATAAAACCCATCACATTTCTACTTCTCTTTAGCTCTGAAGAAGAGTCACACAGACCCGAAACGTCAACTCTCTCTCCACAGATGCTGCCAGACCTGCTGAGCATTTTCTGTTTTTATTTGAGAAGACGGAAACCGTGTATCAGTTAGGAGAAAGAGTTAGGAAAGGTACTGCCAGACGTGACGTCAAAGACTTTTCAAGGAAGGTAAGAGAGCAGAGTTTAAGGAGATAGTTCCAGAATATTCTGCCACCAATGGTGGAATAGAGGGGCTGCGGGAGACAATGTATAAAGCCCATTTTAAGAAAAGCGAAGGGTGTGGGCTAGGAAGTGGGACTGGAGGAGATTCAGAGATGAGGGATTTTGCAGAGAATTTATCTTCTTCCTTCACCTTTCAGGCAGATCTCAACAACTCGCTGCGCAAAAAAAAATCTTCCATATCCAACTGGATCTTTTGCCAATTATCTTCAATCTGTGTCCCTCTGGTTACCAACCCTCCTACCACTGGAAACAGTTTCTCCTTATTTACTCTATCAAAACCCCTCATCATTTTGAACACCTCTATTAAATCTCCTCTTAACCTTCTCTGCTCTAAGGAGAACGATCCCAGCTTCTCCACATTAACTGAAGTCCCTCAACCCAGGTACCATTCCAGTAAATCTCCTCTGCAGCCTCCCCCAGATCCTAGCATCCTTCCTAAAGTGCGGTGCCCAGAGTTGGACTCAGTACCCCAGCTGTGGTGTAACCGGTGATAAAAGAAGGAACTTGCATTTCTATAGCACCTTTCGCGACCTCAGAATGCCCCCAAGCGTTTTGTAATCAATAAAGTACTTTTGAAGTGCAGCCCCTGTTGCAATGTAGGAAACACAGCAGCCATCTTGCACACAGCAAGATCCCACAAGTGGCAACGTGATAATTCACTAGGTCATCTGTCATGGTGATGTTGGCTGAGAGATAGATGTTGACCAAGGCACCAGGGAGATCGCCTATTCTTCATTGAAGTGGTGCCATGGATCTTTTGCGTTCACCCAGAGGTCAGACGGAGCCTCAGTTTGGCACCTCACGCAAAAGGAAGTGCCTCCGACAGTGCAGCACTCCGTCAGTACCGCACTGGGAGTGACAGCCTAGACTTTGGTGCTCAGGTCTCTGGAGTGGGGCTTGAATCCATGACATTCGGATCAGACCCAAGGGTGAGAGTGCCAGTGAATCGCAGGCTTATAAAGATCGAGCTTAGATTCTTAGCTTTAACTATTTATAAAGGCCTGTTTGCTTTTTCGTTAACATTTTATCAGTTTAGACCTATGGAGGAGGGAAGAGAAAGTTCTGGTGAAGATAAGGCATGGGGATAGCTGCACTGTAATTGAAACCTGAACTTGGCTAAATATAGCAAGTCAACGAATACCAATCGTTCTGTTCTCTATTACAGGGGGTCACAACATAGGATTAAATTCTCATGATTAAGCTTGTGGAGCTTGCTGCTGGGGCCTGGAATGTTGGTGACTGCACATTATTCCACAACGCACTCCGAGCCCAAACATGCCAAAGGACTCTCACTGAGAAACAACTCTCTGGCTTCTTGCTCCATTGGATTGAAAACTTAGTTGGCCTCATTGTTAGATTCACAAACTACCCACAAAAACACACACACACACACACAAACGCCCCCTCTACGCCCACGGGAGACCTAGTGACAAGACTGCCCCTCTCTCTTCTCAACTGACAACCCCACCCCACCCCCACGCCCACCTCCCCCCAACCTCCCGCCGAACCCCAGGGTTCGGTTGCTAGGTACCCGTGACCTCCTCTTGCACCTCCCACAGGGTCACAGCTGCAGCTGACAGCCTCCGAGACTCGGTGGAGGATCCAACCTGTCAAATAATCTGTTTTAAATTTCCTCTCCAACCCCTGGCAGCTGCACAGGGAAATAATTCCAGTGTCTCAAAACCTCTCTCTCCCCTGATGTCATCCTGGTTCTGTTGTGCACCATAAAAGAGGAATGTCCATTCTTTTAGGGGCCTCCGATGAGACTGAGGCCTTGTTGGTTAATCATCGTTTAACCGTTGCTCTGCCCCGGTAGATCAACAATTTCACCTCACCCCCCCTCCCCAACCGACTTCCCACTGCTCCCCCAACCACCCCCACCCCCCCCAACACACACACACCCTGTTGTCCATACTCTGCCTCCCAACCCTACAACTCAAATTTCTGATTCATTCTCAGGAATTGGCCATCGCTGACATGGCCGACATTTAACACCCCCAGCCCCACCCCCCCACCCCCCCGCTCCCCACCCCCCAGCCTCACCCACATCCCCAGTTGTTCTGGGAAGATGGTGATCATCTTTCTTCTACTTGATACAACTCGGGGTCTTGCCTGGGGTTGCCAACTGTGATTAAATGTATCCCTGGAGGTTTCATCACATGACTCGCCCCCACACTCCAGCCATTAGTCGGCCAACACATCCATCCTTGTGACGTACGGCCTTCCTACACCAATCAGAAAGCAACAAGACTCATTACCCAATTGGATGATGCTTGACTGTCAGCCCAACAGCTTTTTTCTCTCCCATTTTCAATATTTTTATATCTGGCAAAGAGAAACGTTCAAAGAAAATGACAAAAAAAACAATTTTTTTTAAAGTCCCGATGATTTTTCTCCAGGATGGCCCACAGCAGTGTCCTGGAGATTGGTCTTCAATTCCTGGAGACTCCAGGCCAATCCTGGAGGGTTGGCAACCCTAGTCTTGCTCGGCCACTTCAGAGGGCAGTTAAGAGTCAACCAGATTGCTGTGGGTCTGGAGTCACGTGTAGGCCAGACTGGGTAAGGACAGCAGATTTTCTTCCTTAAGGGGCGTTTTTAAACAACAATCCAACAGCTTCCTGGTCACTCTTACTGAGACTAACTTTTATTTCCAACTTTTGTTTGAAAAAAAGCTGATCCCAAATTCCCATGGTCGGATTTGAACACGCCATCATTGAATGTCTCTGGGTTACTCATGCAGGAACTTAACCATTGCACTACCAGGCCCAAAATGCAGCCATTAATAATCAGTCTAACCTATGTTTTGATCAGTTGTAGTAACAGATTAATAATTAACAAGAAAAACATACATTTATATAACACCTGAAATGTCAGCGTTTGGAATTCTCTAGCCCAGAGAGCAGTGGAGTCTGGGTCATTGAATATATTCAAGGCTGGGTTAAGCAGATTTTTATTGACAAGGGAGTCAAGGTGGGGGGAGCAGGCAGGAGAGTGGAGTTGAGGCCACAGTCAGATCAGCCTTGATCTTATAGGATGGTGGAGTAGGCTTGAGGGGTTGAATGGCCTATTCCTACTCCTAACTTGTAAGTTCTCATGTTATGTGCAAGGCGCATCATGGGAGCGTTATCAGACAAAATCGTGAGACAATAAATTTTTGAGGTAATTTTTCCATAAGAAAAACCTAGCAAATTATTTTTTTGCTGTAATCAATAACTGTGGCATAATCACTTACATGACATGGCCAAACAGGTTGATGGTCACCCTGTAAGTCCTCTGTAAATCCTTTCAATATGCCTGACGGCAGGCGATAAGAGTTTCCTGGTCAGCCATACTGACCGCTGCTGTACTTTGCCAAGCGTCATTGTGGACCAATCTGATGGAAGTCCACCATCGCCAACACCCTCTTGGCTGCAGGAGGCAGCCTAGTCATCACAGCTAAGGATAAAATCCGACTCCTATTCGGTAGGAGCTCACTTCCAACCTCTCCTCCATCTTACCCCCATCATCTCCTGAAGGTGTTGGCTCTTCTGAGGGAGTGTCACATGGTGGGGCAGCTATGCAATGGGAGCTGGTCAAAATTCAGCTATGCTGAGTCTAACCAATGAACATCTGGTTGGATATGGGATTGGGGCCCATCAAGATGATCATCTGGTGCACATTTTCCACTGTGGATTGTGAAGTAGAGACCAGGAACATAGGCACACGAGGAGGCCATTCAGCCCTTTGACCCTGTTCTGCCGTCCAATTAGATCTTGGCTGATTTGCGACCTAACTCCATACAACCTGCCTTTGTACCATATCACTTAATACCTTTGGTTAACAAAAATCTATCGATCTCAGTTTTAACTTTACAGAATCGCAGGATCTTTACAGTGCAGAAGGAGACCATTTGGCCTCTCAAGTCTGCACTGGCTTAACAATTGATTTGGCATCAATTGCTATTTTTGGAAGAGAGTTCCAAACTTCCACACTCAAAGTGTGGTAGAAGTTTGGAACTCTCTACTCCCACCCTGTGTGTGTAGAAGTGTTTCCTAATTTCACTCCTGTAAGGTCTGATTCTAATTTTTAGACTCTGCCCCCTAGTCCTAGACTCCCCAAGCAGCCGAAATTGTCTCTCTCTATCTACCCTATCTGTTCCCCTTAATAACTTGAAAACTTCCTCTTAACTTCCTAAATCCCATGGAGTACAATCCTAGTTTGCGTAATCTCTCCTGGTAATTTAACCCTTTGAGTCCAGGTCTCATTCTGCTAAATCCGCACTGTTCTCCACCCAAGGACAATGTGTTTGTCCAAAGGATTTGGAGCCTGGGGCCCAGAACTGAATGCAGTACTCCAGCCCTAGTCTAACTAAGGCTTTATACAACTGTAGGAGGGGGATCATGGGCTGATTTCCCACCCTGAAACCCCTCCGAGCACTAGGGGGTGCTGAAGTCCATTTTGACACCTTTCCCCCCACCCCCCACCCCACCCCCTCTCTAGCTTGGTGCTCTGCTCACCCCAGCTATAACCATTGAACACTGGTGCCTGTGCCTCAACTACCTCAATGAATGGAACACTGGCCCATTGAGGTATCCCAACAACCTCAGCCCAGGAGCTCCTCTGGTTATGCTGCAGCTTTTAATACCAGTTGAGGCATTGGAAACCTCATCTCAAGCCTATTTTCTTTATTCTGCTAAAACTGGTCCAATTGCACAAGAGTCCAGGAACAATCAAAAGGACATGGCAGCAAACCTACCACCAATGCCCGCTGCAGCTCAGTGGGTAGTACTCTCATCTCCAAGTCACAAAGTTGCAGGTACAAGTCCACTCTTGAGCTCAAAAACTTAAGTCTGATACACCCAGTGCCAGTACTGAGGGAGTGCCGCACTGTTGGAGGTGCTGTCTTTTGGATGAGATGCTAAACCAGGGCCTCAGCTACCTGCTCAGGGGTGGATGTGAGAGATCCCCTGGCCAATATTTATCCCTCAATCAACATCACAAAAAAACAGATGACCTGGTCATCAACCCGTTGCTGTTTGTGGGAGCTTGCTGTGCGCAAATCAGCTGCTGCGTTCCCTCCATTACAACAGTGACCACACTTCAAACAGTACTTTGGACAAGTTGAGTGAGTGGGCAAATGCATGGCAGATGCAGTATAATGTATATAAATATGAGGTTATCCACTTTAGTAGCAAAAACAGGAAGGCAGATTATTATCTGAATGGCTATAAATTGAGAGAGGGGAATGTGCAACGAGACCTGGGTGTCCTCATACACCAGTCGCTGAAGGTGCAGCAGGTGGTAAAAAAGGCAAATGGTATAGCCAATGGATTTGAGTACAGGAACAGGGATGTCTTGCTGCAATTGTGCAGGGCCTTGGTGAGACCACACCTGGAATATGGTGTGCAGTTTTGGTCTCCTTATCTGAGGAAGGATGTACTTGCTATAGAGGGAGTGCAGCGAAGGTTTACCAGACTGATTCCTGGGATGGCGGGACTGACATATGAGGAGAGATTGAGTCAATTAGGATTATATTCGCTGGAGTTCAGAAGAATGAGGGGGGATCTCACAGAACCTATAAAATTCTAACAGGACTAGACAGGGTAGATGCAGGAAGGATGTTCCCAATGGTGGGGGAGTCCAGAACCAGGGGTCACAGTCTGAGGATACGGGATAGACCATTTAGGGCTGAGATGAGGAGAAATTTCTTCACCCAGAGAGTGGTGAGCCTGTGGAATTCGTTACCACAGAAAGTAGTTGAGACCAAAACATTGTATGTTTTTAAGAAGGAGTTAGATATAGCTCTTGGGACGAAAGGGATCAAAGGATATGGGGAGAAAGCGGGAGCAGGCTATTGAGTTGGATGATCAGCCATGATCATAATGAATGACGGAGCAGGCTCGAAGGGCCGAATGGCCTCCACCTGCTCCTAGTTTCTATCTTTCTATGTCTACTTCATTAGCTGTAAAGCGCTTTGAGACATCTAGTGGCCGTGAAAGTTGCTATATAAATGCAAGTCTCTCTTTCTTGCTCCTTTTTATCCAGGCCATTCTGCTCACTGGAACCTACATATGTTGGCGAGATGCTTGTTTGGGAAATTCATCTTTTCCCTCTTGTTCCCTGGGTAGATTATAAATGGGGGGGGGGGGCGGGGGGGGGGGGGGGGGGGGGGTAGGTGGGGGGTTGGGAGGGTTGAGGAGTGCTTGTCAATGCAAATATTTGCTACATGAACTACCATTTCCTTATAAGGACTGCTCGCTGGAATGGATTATCCATGTTTGTATTTAACCTTGGGGACTGGGTGACGGGGGTTGGGGGGGGAGGGGGGGGGTGTGGGTGGGGAGGGTGGGGGATGGGGTGGGTCAGGGGCCTCACAGTTAGGCCCCGCTGTGCATTGGCATGTTCGGCAGCTTGTCTGACCGAGTTGGGGGAGGGGCGGGGGGTGGGGCGGGGGGGGGTGGTGGTGTCAGCTGTTCGTAGTCAAGGAATCATGTGGGCCTGAGCTAAACCAGCTTCAGGACAGCTGCGGAGAAACCTGAGCAGAAGTAACAGACCCCCCCATTGTATTGCACTAATTCTAAACTTGTGAGGGCTTCAGATCTGAGCCTTGTCGTGTTGTTGTGAGTTCCGTTTTTAACAGCTTTACTTCTCCACGGGCCAGACAATAGCCCAACATTATGCATGTCAAACAAAAACATAGCGCCTTTAACATAATAAAACATCCCAAGGCGCCTCACCAGATCATTATAAAACAAAACATGACATGGAGACACATAAGGTGCTATTGGGAGGGGTGGCCAAAATCTTGGTCAAAGAGATGGGAACCTCTTTAAAGGAGGAGAGAGGGGAGGAGAGGTTTAGGGGAGGGAATTCCAGAGCTTGGGGCCCAGGCAGCTGAAGGCCCGGCCGCCAATGGTGGAGCGATTAAAATCGGCGCATGCTCAAGAGGCCAGAATTGGAGGAGTGCAGAGATCTCGGAGGGTTGTGGGGACTTGAGGAGATTGCAGAGATAGGGAGGGGGGGCGAGGCCATGGAGGGATTGGCGCTTGAGCTGCTGATCAGGTAGCTCAGCGCACACAGGGGCGAGGGGAGAACGGGACTAGACGCGGGTTCGGTTATGGACTGCAGAGTTTGGGGCCAAAGTTTACAGGGGGAGTGGGGGTTGGGTGGGGGGGGGGGGGTCATTCCTCACCTAGGTGACCAATTCTGATCTGTGGTTTTGGACAATGTCTGCCAGCAGCTATTTGACCATGTCAGTGTGATGGAACCTCCCACCTGCCCTGCCCCGCCTGTCGTAATTTCCACAAGGGCTTGCTGGTTAGTGGGGAAAACCCTTCACCTACTCCGAATTACTCCTCACATAAAGGTCCGCATTGTAGAATTTTAGCACTCCCCTGACCAAGGTAGTGAAGGACTCTAGTAGTTCTGTTGAAGAGTCATACGGACTCGGAACATTAACTGTGTCACTCTCCCCAGATGCTGCCAGACCTGCTGAGTTTTTCCAGGTATTTTTGTTTTTGTAGTGAAGGACTGCGCACATGAGTTTCACCTCCCCAAGCATTGTGACTCATATCACCAGGTCCTAATCTTCAGGACTGATGTGTGTTCCTGAAGAGCACGTTGATCTTCAGAAGCACATATTGGGAAACCATAAGACAATAAGATCATAAGACATAGAAGCAGAAATTAGGCCATTCGGCCCATCGAGTCTGCTCCGCCATTCAATCATGGATGATAAGTTTCTCAACCCCATTCTCCTGCCTTCTCCCCGTAACCTTTGATCCCCTTACCAATCAAGAACCTATCTATCTCAGTCTTAAATACACTCAATGACCTGGCCTCCACAGCCTTCTGTGGCAATGAATTCCATAGATTCACCACTCTCTGGCTAAAGAACTTTCTCCTCATCTCTGTTCTAAAAGGTCTTCCCTTTACTCTGAGACTGTGCCCTCGGGTCGTAGTCTCTCCTACTAATGGAAACATCTTCCCCATGTCCACTCAATCCAGGCCTTTCAGTATTCTGTAAGTTTCAATCAGATCCCCCCTCGTCCTTCTAAACTCCATCGGGTATAATTCTTTCGAGTGGAGAATAAACTGCACAAAGCAGTGCTGCAGTGACTGTACGGTGATGTAACCCGCACTTGGAAAACCAGTTTCAAGTTCTGCAAAACATAAAGCAACGTCAAACAGACAAGTCCCAGAGTAATGCCACACACACACGCACACACACAAAAAAAGCAGCGAGGGGACAGGGAAGGAATGGGCAGCCTGCAAGAAAATGCGAATGTGTAATGCAGCTTGAAACCTGATCACCACTCCCTGTCTTGCTGGATTTACACACACACACACACGGTGTGTAAGACTGGAGCCGCCAGAGGCAGGACGACAACTGGTTGCAGCACAGGTGAGAGGGAGCGGGGTCACAGGCCGGCTGAAAGGACAGGGCTATTCCCAGCTCGCTGCGCAGAGCTCCCATCTGGGGCAGCAGCCAGATGTTGCGGTCATTTCTGCCCGGCCAGAACGCATTGCCCTTCCTTTCTCCTTCTTCGAAGGGCAATGCCTCCATGATACAGCTTAAGGCCAAATTTATAATTTTTGGGAATGTGGATTTGGTGCGCGTTCACAGTGAGGGTGTTAATACTGCAGAATGTGACGCTTACCCACTTGGAGTACCAATGGTAGCTGCAAACACTCCCAGGATAGATACAGCAGGGACTTAGATACAGGGTATAGCTCCCTCTACACCGTCCCCATCAAACACTCCCAGGACAGGTACAGCACGGGGTTAGATACAGAGTAAAGCTCCCTCTACACCGTCCCCATCAAACACTCCCAGGACAGGTACAGCACGGGGTTAGATACAGAGTAAAGCTCCCTCTACACCGTCCCCATCAAACACTCCCAGGACAGGGACAGCACGGGGTTAGATACAGAGTAAAGCTTCCTCTGCATTGTCCCCATCAAACACTCCCAGGACAGGTACAGCACAGGGTTAGATACAGAGTAAATCTCCCTCTACACTGTCTCCATCAAACATTCCCAGGGCAGGTACAACACGGGGTTAGATACAGAATAAAGCTCCCTCTATACTGTCCCCATCAAACACTCCCAGGGCAGGTACAGCACGGGGTTAGATACAGAGTAAATCTCCCTCTACACTGTCCCCATCAAACACACCCAGGACAGGTACAGCACAGGGTTAGATACAGAGTAAATCTCCCTCTACATTGTCCCCATCAAACACTCCCAGGACAGGTACAGCACAGGGTTAGATACAGAGTAAATCTCCCTCTACACTGTCCCCATCAAACACTCCCAGGACAGGTACAGCACGGGGTTAGATACAGAGTAAAGCTCCCTCTACACCATCCCCATCAAACACTCCCAGGACAGGTACAGCACGGGGTAGGATACAGAATAAAGCTCCCTCTACACTGTCCCCATCAAACACTCCCAGGACAGGTACAACACGGGGTTAGATACAGAGTAAATCTCCCTCTACACTGTCCCCATCAAACACTCCCAGGACAGGTACAGCACGGGGTTAGATACAGAATAAAGCTCCCTCTACACTGTCCCCATCAAACACTCCCAGGACAGGTACAGCACGGGGTTAGATAGAGAGTAAAGCTCCCTCTATACTGTCCCCATCAAACACTCCCAGGACAGGTACAGCACGGGGTTAGATACAGAGTAAAGCTCACTCTACACTGTCCCCATCAAACACTCCCAGGACAGGTACAGCACGGGGTTAGATACAGAGTAAAGCTCACTCTACACTGTCCCCATCAAACACTCCCAGGACAGGTACAGCACGGGGTTAGATACAGAGTAAAGCTCACTCTACATTGTCCCCATCAAACACTCCCAGGACAGGTACAGCACGGGGTTAGATACAGAGTAAAGCTCCCTCTACACTGTCCTCATCAAACACTCCCAGGGCAGGTACAGCATGGGGTTAGATACAGAGTAAAGCTCACTCTACACTGTCCTCATCAAACACTCCCAGGACAGGTACAGCACGGGGTTAGATACAGAGTAAAGCTCTCTCTACACTGTCTCCATCAAACACTCCCAGGACAGGTACAGCATGGGGTTAGATAGACTAAATCTCCCTCTACACTGTCCCCATCAAACACTCCCAGGACAGGTACAGCACAGGGTTAGATACAGAGTAAATCTCCCTCTACACTGTCCCCATCAAACACTCCCAGGACAGGTACAGCACAGGGTTAGATACAGAGTAAATCTCCCTCTACACTGTCCCCATCAAACACTCCCAGGACAGGTACAGCACGGGGTTAGATACAGAGTAAAGCTCTCTCTACACTGTCTCCATCAAACACTCCCAGGACAGGTACAGCATGGGGTTAGATAGACTAAATCTCCCTCTACACTGTCCCCATCAAACACTCCCAGGACAGGTACAGCACAGGGTTAGATACAGAGTAAATCTCCCTCTACACTGTCCCCATCAAACACTCCCAGGACAGGTACAGCACAGGGTTAGATACAGAGTAAATCTCCCTCTACACTGTCCCCATCAAACACTCCCAGGACAGGTACAGCACGGGGTTAGATACAGAGTAAAGCTCCCTCTACACTGTCCCCATCAAACACTCCCAGGACAGGTACAGCACGGGGTTAGATACAGAGTAAAGCTCCCTCTACATTGTCCTCATCAAACACTCCCAGGACAGGTACAGCATGGGGTTAGATACAGAGTAAAGCTCCCTCTACACTGTCCCCATCAAACACTCCCAGGACAGGTACAACACGGGGTTAGATACAGAGTAAATCTCCCTCTACACTGTCCCCATCAAACACTCCCAGGACAGGTACAGCATGGGGTTAGATACAGAGTAAAGCTCCCTCTACACTGTCCCCATCAAACACTCCCAGGACAGGTACAGCACGGGGTTAGATACAGAATAAAGCTCCCTCTACACTGTCCCCATCAAACACTCCCAGGACAGGTACAGCACGGGGTTAGATAGAGAGTAAAGCTCCCTCTATACTGTCCCCATCAAACACTCCCAGGACAGGTACAGCACGGGGTTAGATACAGAGTAAATCTCCCTCTACACTGTCCCCATCAAACACTCCCAGGGCAGGTACAGCACGGGGTTAGATACAGAGTAAAGCTCACTCTACATTGTCCCCATCAAACACTCCCAGGACAGGTACAGCACGGGGTTAGATACAGAGTAAAGCTCCCTCTACACTGTCCTCATCAAACACTCCCAGGGCAGGTACAGCATGGGGTTAGATACAGAGTAAAGCTCACTCTACACTGTCCTCATCAAACACTCCCAGGACAGGTACAGCACGGGGTTAGATACAGAGTAAAGCTCCCTCTACACTGTCCTCATCAAACACTCCCAGGACAGGTACAGCACGGGGTTAGATACAGAGTAAAGCTCTCTCTACACTGTCTCCATCAAACACTCCCAGGACAGGTACAGCATGGGGTTAGATAGACTAAATCTCCCTCTACACTGTCCCCATCAAACACTCCCAGGACAGGTACAGCATGGGGTTAGATACAGAGTAAATCTCCCTCTACACTGTGCCCATCAAACACTCCCAGGACAGGTACAGCACGGGGTTAGATACAGAGTAAAGCTCCCCCTACACTGTCCCAATCAAACACTCCCAGGACAGGTACAGCACGAGGTTAGATACAGAGTAAAGCTCCCTCTACACTGTCCCCATCAAACATTCCCAGGACAGGTACAGCAAGGGGTTAGATACAGAGTAAAGTTCCCTCTACACTGTCCTCATCAAACACTCCCAGGACAGGTACAGCAAGGGGTTAGATACAGAGTAAAGCTCTCTCTACACTGCCCCCATCAAACACTCCCAGGACAGGTACAGCACGGGGTTAGATACAGAGTAAATTTCCCTCTGCGCTGTCTTAACTGGGTAACTCAAACCCCTCAACGAGATCAGTTATTTTGTTTTTCCATGACATCCGATGCTAGTCCTGGAATTTCTCCACTGGAAATTTATTGGTGCCTTTTCTATTGCAACTGGGGGCCCCCATCCCACTGCCCTCCCCCAACCATCACCCCACCCCAACCCCACCCCCCCATATCCACACACCAGGAGCTCACTGAAAACCACAGGGAGCAGGAGCCCTCATGACCTTTCTCTCTCCCTAACCTTGGGATGCCTCGAGCAGCTGTAACTCCCCTGTCATCAGCAGCCATCTCAACACAGAGAAACAGTTTGTTCTCTGGGACCTACCCCGTGATTGAGGCTCAGCCAGTTGCTGGGCTTTGAGCAGTTGCCTTGGGACTGAAAGGTCCGTCTCGTTATGCTGGTTTTAATCCCTCTCCCATTTCACGTTAAGCCGGCAGGCATCTGCCTTTAATGGGGCCCGTGCCCTGAGTTCCACTTGTACTGTGTGTCTGCTACCCTGCCCTCTCTCTAAAACCACAGCTGTCCTGTGGTATTCCCAGCTCCGTGTGTATGCACACATTGGCATCCTTATGCTGAGTGATGCCCACATTGGAATGCCCATCCAAAGCACACACTGACCATGCCAGTCCATGCCCCAGATCGCAAGCATTTTGATGTTGCAGTAATGGAAGCTGCTCCTCCATTGGACTGTTGCCCATATGCTTAACTTACCATCTACCAGATGACAGCATGTGTCAACCTTGGCTCAGTGTGTAGCCCTCTTTGGCTACTAGTCTTGAAGGTTAAGGGTTCACCTCCCACTCTGGCCAAGTGAGCATAAAGATCCTGGTGCCAGTACTGAGGGGAGTGCTGCACTGTCGGTGGTGCTGTCTTTCAGCTGTCGTCTCAGGCGGATATAAAGGATCCCATGGAACTGTTCTGAAGAACAGGAGGGGTGTGCATCATGGACAATATTTACCCTTTAATCAACCTGGCCACTTCTAGTTGTGGGATCTTGCTGTGCACAACTTGACAGCCGCATTTCCTACATTACAACTGTGACGACACTTTGAAAGTACCTTGGTAGCTAACACATGTGCGGTCACACACGTATGCACACAAACACACACATGTACACACCCCGACAGAAACACATAACACACATGCACAGACACACACACACATACTCCCCGGAACATACACAAAGACATGAGGCTGAATTTGACACTCCTCTGCTAGCGGGATTTGAAGGCGGAGGGGCTGGTAAAATCCAGCCCCTAAAGATGCATTGGCGGCCGGGCCTTCAGCTGCCTGGGCCCTAAACTCTGGAATTCCCTCCCTGAACCTCCCAGCCCTCTCCCTGCTTCTTTAAGATGCTCCTTGAAATCAACCTCTTTGACCAAGCATTTGATCACCTGCCTGAATATCTCTTCATGTGGCTCAGGGCCAAATATCATTTGGGAACGCTCCATCGAAGCGCCCAACTTCAAAGGCGCTATTTAAATGCAAGCCGCACTGCTCTGGCTGTTGCTGTCGAGGAGTGCAGATATGGAATAAAACCTTCACACAGCCCCCACCCATCAGGGGAAACATTCCTCACAAGATGGGAACTAAAAATAGCTCCAGTAATAAATGTCAACCCGCATGTTTGAATGGTTCAGTCTCTCTTTTTATAACACCCATGTGTAACAGAATCCCCTCTCCTGCTCTTCTCAGATAAGTTGGTCTGGAATGGCCTGCTTTGTCAGCCTGGATATTCAGTGGCTAGTTCCAGCCGCGTTAACAGTTGAGGAAGGAAAAGAGCTGAGAGAGAAAAAATGGATTTATGATCGCGCAAAGTCACCGCAGCTCCCAGACCTGGCGGCTCATAGCTTGACCCTTTTTTTTGGGTCCTTGCGTTAACCTCCCTGCTTCCCTCCTGAAGATAGTGACCGCCAGTGCCGTTCCACAAACACTTACAGCCATGGGAGAAGGGGAGGGGTACACACTGTCCGTTAATTATATTGTTGCTATAAACATACTCGTAAGCTTAGATATCATCAACTGGCCAGGGCAATGCCTCATCCCTCAGGGCAATGGCTTGACCAATCAGGGTCAAGCCGCCTGGTTTAAATTTCAAACAATGCTTGGCAGTTAACTGTCAGTCACCATCACTGGTGCATTCCCCATGGCAACACATCTACCAATCAGCGTCCACTTGAAAACCAATCAGCACTCTCTTCACATACAGTATAAATTGTTGTTTTCCCCTCATATTGGTATCCTTGCGAGATGTCCTGATGAGTGCAAGACAAAAAGCTTCGACATGTCTCTTTTTTTCAGCAACATCAACAACTGTAACTCACCCAATTCTGTTACTCCTCCCCTGCATCCTAACTCATTCCAAGTCCTGTTCATCCATCACACCTCTGCTCACTAAGCAGTTCAGAGAAGGTTTACTAAACTAATACCTGGAATGGGCAGGTTGTCTTATGAGGAAAGGTTGGACAGACTAGGTTTGTATCCGTTGGAGTTTAGAAGAGTAAGAGGCGACTTGATTGAAACCTTTAAGATCCTGAGGGGTCTTGACAGGGTGGATGTGGAAAGGGTGTCTCGTCTTGTGGGAGTATCTAGAACTAGGGGCCACTGTTTAAAAATAAGGGGTCACCCATTTAGGACAGAGATCAGGAGAATTTTTTTCTATCAGAGGGAACTCTTTGGAACTCTCATCCTCAAAAGTTGGTGGAGGGAGAGTCTTTGAATATTTTTCAGGCAGAGGTAGACAGATTCTTGATACGCAAGTGAGGGAAAAGGTTTTCGGGGGTAGCGGGAACGGGGAGTTGAGGTTACAATCGGATGAACCATGATCTCATTGATTGGCGGAGAGGGCTCGAGGGGCCAAGAGACCTACTCCTGTTCCTAACTCGCATGTTCGTACAACCTATACTGGCTCCCAGATCAAAGCCCTGAGGAGTGACAGCCTGAAATGTAACATCTTATAGTGAGAAATAAAGAAAGATTTGCATTTATATAGCACTGTTCAGAGCAGAGACCCACTGGAGAAGGATAGAAAGCGGTGGTGCTGAACCACCTTTGTGGCAACTTTGTGTCTTGCTAGATCATTTCAGAGGGGCAGTTAAGAATCAACCACTTTGCTGTGGGTCTGGAGTCACATGTAGGCCAGACCGGGTAAGGGCAGCAGATTTCCTTCCTTAAAGGGACATTAGTGAAGCAGATGGGTTTTTCCGACAATTAGTGATAGTTGCCATGGTTACCATTTCTGGCTTTCAATTTTTCATTGGCTGAGTTTGATCCAATCAGCAACAACCCCTGACTTTCTCTTTATTCTTTCATGGGATGTGGGTGTCGCTGGCAAGGCCGGCATTTGTTGCCCCATCCCTAATTGCCCTTGAACTGGGTGTCTTGCTCGGCCATTTCAGAAGGGCAGTTGTTAAGAGTCAACCACATTGTTGTGGATCTGGAGTCACATGTAGGCCAGACCGGGTAAGGACATCGGATTTCCCTTCCTAAAAGGTATTTAGTGAACTAGATGGGTTCTTAACAACAATCTGCCAATACCAATATTAACTTCCCAACTTCCAGATTTATTTCATTCACAAATTGCCACAGTGAGATATGAATTTATATCTCCCCGATTATTAATCCAGTTAAAACCAGTTATAATCCCGTTATAATCCAGGTATAACCAATTGTAGCCAACCTACAAGTGTGTCCCAGAAACTGAACTGCTGACAGGAAGGAGGGAAGACAGGGACTAAGGGCCCCAAGAGAAAGAAAAGAGAGATGGAAGGAAGCATACCATAATGAAACATTCTCCTGATGTGTTGGATAATGTGGGGAAAGATGTAACAAGCTCTTGTCTAGAATTGCAGCCAAATAAGCATGTGAATGGAGACAGGAGGAATTCAAGTTACATCGACGTGGCAGAAGTGAGGAGACGCACGGCCTGGTCATAAACAGAAGGCCTGGAGGCAGCTATCCAGAGTTAAAGGCTGAGATCATGCAGTGCAACATCCTTGGCTTGTAAATAGAGAGAGCTCAAAGCATTGATGAACCCAATGTCCAGGCTTCATGCACAGACGTGGAAGCAGGTGTGGCACCAGGAACTGTTTCAGGAGCTAAATATCAGCCGGCAAACTGCCAGGCAGTTATAAGCCTTGGCTTAGTGGATCGTAGACTCGCCTCTGAGTCAGAAGATCAACAATTTATACTGTATGTGAAGAGAGTGCACTCTCTTCACATACAGTATAAATTGTTGTTTTCCCCTTATTCTCGCAAAGTGTCCTGATGAGTGCAAGATGGAAAGTTTCGACACATCTCTTTTTTTCAGCAACACTCAAGATCTGTACCACCAAATGACTATTAGTCAGAAGATCATGAGTTGAAGTCCCAGAGGCCCCAGTATATAACACCCACCCCCCCACCCCCGAGGGAGTGCTGCACTGTCAGAGGTGCTGTCTTTTGGTTGAAATGTTAAATTGAGTTGCTGTCTGCCCTCTCAAGTGGACGTAAAAGAAATAATCTCACAGTTTCCTGGCCAATATTTATCCCTTGACTGATATCAATAAAGCAGATTATCTTCTCATTGGCAGCTGTCTATGGTCTCTCCAACTTCATCTCAACCCCCAAGGTAAAATTAAACTGCCCCACACGAGGTCTGTTGTCCTCTCTCTAGATATCTCACCATCTCTTTGCATACTCTCTTTGTCACCTATCCCTCTTGCTCTCTCCTCCTCTCTGTCTCTCACTTTAACTCTTATCTCTCTTGCTCTGTTCCCTAACCTCCTCAGTCTGAATGCCTTTCTCTCTATGTCCCATTCCCTCCCTGCGTCTCCTCAAGTGTCTCTTACCTTCTGCATTCCTTCATACCTTTCTGTCTCCCTCTCCCTTTTACACATCTTCTATTTCTGACCTTCTCTCTTTTTGTTAGTATCTCGCTCACTTTCTCCACATTTCTCCCTTGCATCTTCGGGTAAGGATCTTTCTGTCTTTTGCACTCCATATACCCCTTTGTCTTGCTCTGTCTCTCGCTCTGTTTTTCTTTCTCTGAGCATCTCTCTCCGCTTTCAAAATCTCTCACTGGATATGAAGAGGAAGACAATATTCCTATCTGCAGACGTTATGTGTCTCAATAATGGGCCTTCAGCCCCGTCTCATATACTCCTGACTCTACCAGGAAAATTGGGACATCAAAAAATGAAGTGACGCTAAATTTTCAGGGTACAAATGTAGCCACTGGAGTAGGGACAGAAGATCCCAGATTGGAAGATCACAGATTGGAAGATTCCAGATTGGGGTCCCCTGCTCTGTCCACTGATCCCAGCTGGAACTTTGTAATTGGCCTCAGAACTTCAGGCCACGAGAAAGATGGGGGAGGTGAAAAAAACTACCAGGGGTCCCACTCTAGAATGTTCTAAGGCCTCAGTTGGAAACATTTTGTGTGTGTGTGTGTGTGTGTGTGTGTGTGTGTGTGTGTGTGCATTTGAGAGTGTGTGTTAGTGTGTGAGCATGTGTGTGTGTCTGTGCGTGTGCGTGTATGTGAGTGTGTATGTATGTGAGTGTGTGTGTATGTGTGCATGTGTGCGATTTTGTGACTGTGAGTGTGTGAGTGAGTGTGTATGCATGTGGGAGAGTGTGTGTGTATGTGTGTGTGTGTGTGAGTGAGTGTAAGTGTGAGTGTGACTGCGTGTGTGTGAGCGTGAGTGTGTGTGAGTGTGACTGTGTGCCTAAGTGTGTGTGTGTGAGAGTGTGACTGTCTGTGTGTCTGTGAGCGTGTGTGTGTAAGTGTGAGTGTGACTGTCTGTGTGTCTGTGAGCGTGTGTGTGTAAGTGTGTGAGAGTGTGACTGTCTGTGTGTGTGTGTGTGTGTGTGTGTATGTAAGTGTGTGTGACTGTCTATGTGTGTGTGTGTGTGTAAGTGTGTGTGTGTGTGCGTGTGTAAGTGTGTGCGACTGTCTGTGTGTGTATGTGTGTGTGTGTGTGTGTGTGTGAGTGCTCATTGAGGGCAGGATTGGGTGGGATGGCAATGCCCCTTTCAGTTGAATAGCCCACAGCGCACACATTATTCAAGCTCATTCCATGGAAAGAGGAGGCAATAAGGGGTGAAATTTTGAAGGGGGTGCAGGAGCAGAAAGACCCGGGTGTATTTGTGCATAGATCATTGAAGGTGGCAGGACAGGTGGAGAGAGCAGTTAATAAAGCATATGGTATTCTGTGCTTTATTAATAGGGGCAGAGAGTACAAGAGCAGGGAGATTATGCTGAATTTATATTAGACACTGGTTAGACCTCAGCTGGAATATTGTGTTCAGTTCTGGGCACCACATTATAGGAAGGATGTGAACGTGTTGGAGAGAGTGCAGAAGATGTTTACAAGAATGGTTCCAGGGATGAGAAACTTCAGCTATGAGGATAGATTGGAGAGGGTGGGACTGTTCTCCTTGGAGAGAAGGCGGCTAAGAGGAGATTTGATAGAGATGTTCAAAATCATGAGGGGGCTGGACAGAATAGATAGGGAGAAGCTGTTCCCGCTCGTAAAAAGGTTTAAGAGTGAGAGTCACAGATTTAAAGTGATTTACAAGAGAAGCACATTTGAAAAAGCTTTTTCACGCCAGTGGTTGTGGTCTGGAATGCGCTGCCTGGAAATGTGGTGGAGGCAGGTTCAATCGAGGCATCAAATGACTATTTGAATGGAGACAATGTGCAGGGATTCGGGGAAAAAGCAGGCCAACGGCACTAGCTCATTCGGAGAGCCGGCGCAGAGATGACGGGCTGAATGGCCTCCTCTGGTGCGGTTAAGATTGTGTGATTCGGTGTCCCAGTGTGAGCCTGGGCAATGAATAATACCAGAAGCAGAGCTGGCTCTGGCTGGGGGCTGGGGAGAGCGGGAGGGCAGAGTCTGTGTGGCTGATATTCTCAGGGTTTTATGGCTTAGTGAGAGACCAGCTCCCCCCACCCCCTGTATTGAGTGTCTGTCGCAATCCACATTCCAGGCATGAGCTGTACGGCACAGCTGTCAGCTTACGAAACTGCGGAGTCCTCTCCCTGTCCAGCTGTCTTCACTTATCGACTGCCCTTCAGTTTGGGCTCCTAGGCACTTACGCTCAATTTCATTTAACCCTTTGGCCACCAGCAGCATCCCGTCACCCCCCCTACCCCCCCCCCCCCCCGACTCCAGCCTGGAACCCGCACTGCCGCAGGCATGGGCAACCCCGGGAGGGCTACTCGGTCTGTATGGGCAGCGCCCGCACGGTCTGACCCACGCCGGCAGGAGTCAGCATTCACCCGCCCTCTGTCCTGACACCGGGATGCGGCGCCGCCTTTCGCAACCTCAGGGTGTCCCTGATGTTGCAGCTGGCAGCGGCACAGCAAGATCCCACCAGCAGACGCCGGCCAGACCCGCTGAGCCGTTCCCAGCATTCCTTTCCATTTTCCGTTCCAGGTTCCCGGCATCGGCAGCATTTTGATTTGACCTCGTGAGCTGGAACGCGGAAACGATCCGATAATTTGTCTTTAGGGATGAATGTTGGGCAAGACGCTGGGGATAACTCACCCCCCCCGCCCCCCACCCCCCACGCTCTCCTTCGAAACAGCGGCTCACGGGATCTTTTACACCCGTCTGAAAGGGTAGACAGGGCCTCAAGTTGAATGCCTTGGTAAGACATTAGCACCTCAGGCAGTGCAGCACTCCCTCAGTACTGCGCTATGGGCAGAATTTTGCCCTCGCCAAGCAGGCTCGGTGGGGGGGGCGGTGGGGATGGTGGTCAGGGGGCCGGACCGTGATTTCACGACGGAAGCCCCGCCCTGCAAGAAATGCGTGTGCGTGAGGGGGGTGGTGGGGGGGGGGGGGAGAAGGGGGGGGAAAAGCGAGCGGGGATCTTGGCACCTGCCCGCCAGTGCCCACTGGAAAAGCTCCCGGGGTGGTGGGGGCGCAGAGCTGCCTCGGGGCGATGAGCAGTCTGGAAAGTGAAAAATAAAAGCATTGTGAGATGTCGCGAAACACGGCCCCCCAACCCCACCCCCCCCCCCCCACCCCCCCCCACCCACCCCCAACGTGACTCCATCCCGTGGAGCAGGGGGTCCATGTCAGAAATTGGCGCAAAAGGTTTTAATTCTTTCTGAGTGACGAATGGAAACCTCCTCCCGCCCAGTGGACGAGGTTTCGCCAAGAAAGTGCAAAGGCCGCTTGGGCCTTTTCACCCGCCCGCCCAGAATAAGGCTGGACAGGCAGTGAGGGATTGGGCTGTTAATGGCCTCAGTCGGCCTTTTCACTGTCAGCGGGTGCGCTGCCAACTCCCACAGCGCCCGCCGATCCGAAATATCGCGGGTCGTTTTTACGCCCGGTCGTGTCGGGCGTATACCCACCCAACGAGCAGGAAGCTCTGCCCCGCCGGTGTCGGCCCAGGGTTTTGTGTCCGGGTGGCTGGAGTGGGACTTGAACCCACAACCCACGTGACTCGGAGGGAAAAGCACCCGCCGACCTGAAACTCTCCCTGCTTGGGGGAGGATTAACTGCACACGGCTCTAAAACTACCCTTACTGAGAAAGCACAGAGAGGGCAAGAGCTCAGCTGCCTGCAGCTACCTCAACATTTTCTTTAATTCACTCACAGGATGTGGAGCTTCGCTGGCTGGGCCAGCATTTATTGCCCGACCCTAATTGCCCCTTGAGATGGTGGTGGGTGAGCCGCCTTCTTGAGCCGCTGCAGTCCATGTGGTGTAGGTACACCCACCGTGCTGTTAGGGAGGGAGTCCCAGGATTTTGACCCAGCGACACTGAAGGAACGGCCGATATATTTTCAAGTCAGGATGGTGGAGGGGAACTTGCAGGTGGTGGTGTCCCCATGTGTCTGCTGCCCTTGTCCTTCTAGATGGTAATGGTCATGGGTTTGGAAGGTGCTGTTGAAGGAGCCGTGGTAAGTCACTGCAGCGTTTGTAGATGGTACACACACTGCTGCTACTGTGCGTCGGTGGTGGAGGGAGTGAATGTTTGTGGATGGGGTGCCAATCAAGCCGGGCTGCTTTGTCCTGGATGGTGTTGAGCTTCTTCAGTGTTGTGGGAGGTGCACTCATCCAGACAAGTGGGGAGTATTCCATCACACTCTTGTGCCTTGTAGACGGTGGACAGGTTTTGGGGAGTCAGGAGGTGAGTTACTCGCTGCAGAATTCCCAGCCTCTGACCTGCTCTTGTAGCCACAGTATTTATATGGCTGGTCCATTTCAGCTTCTGGTCAATGGTAACCCCCTAGGATATTGATAGTGGGGGATTCAGTGATGGTAATGCCATTGAACGTCAAGGGGCGATGGTTAGATTCTATCTTGTTGGAGACAGTCATTGCTTGACTGTAACAGAGCTTCCTGTCCCTATTTATGAATGAAGAGGTGAGCGAGACTGTTCTCTGGTGTTTTGCAGCTTGGGGTGGTGGTGGGATGTGGGGGGAGGTTAGTCAATGATTTCAAATGTGAAAGAGCAGGAGAGCGAAAAGTGCAACTGGGGTTCAGAGAGCCCTCGACCCTCCTCCCCCTCCCACTTTTCCACTCCCTCTCTCCCTCTACTTCCCAGTTATCCATCTTGCAAAGCACTTTGCAATCTCCCTGTGTGCACAGGGAGGGTTTCTGACAATTCCCCCATCCCGTGAACCACACTCGCCTCTGAGTCACAGGGGGCCGAGGGTTCGAATTCCACTCCAGCGGCTGGACGGCAAAATCTCAGCTGACACGCCACTGCAGTACTGAGGGAGTGCTGCACTGTCGGCGGTGCCATTCCTCAGCTGAGATGTTCGACTGAGGCCCCGTCTGCAGCCCCCCCGCCCCCACAGCTAGGCATAAAACATCCCATTGCCGCTATTCACAGCGATGTTCTCCCCAGTGTCCTAGCCTATATTTATCCTGCAGCCAATGTCATTAGCACAGCTTGCCTCATCATTATTACAATGCTGTTGGTGGGAGCTTGCTGTGCGCAAATTGGCAGCTGCATTTCCTACATTGCAACAGGGACTGCAATTCAAAAGTACTTCATTGGCGGGGAAGCGCTTCGAGACATTTGGTGCTTGTGAAAGGCGCTATATAAATGCAAGTCTTTCCTTCTCGAATCCCAACAATCTATGGACCTCTGCCTTGAACATACCCAATGACGGAGCAGCCACAGCTCCCTGGGGTAGAGAATTCCAAAGGTTCACAACCCTCTGAGTGAAGACATCTCCCCTCACCTCAGTCCAAAATGGCCGCCCCCTTATCCTGAGGATTTGACCCCAGCGTTCGAGAGTCTCCGGCCAGCGAAAACGTCCTCTCTGCGCCAACCCTCTCTGGGCCTCGAAGAACTTTATACATTTCAGTGAGATTCCCCTCCCAGTGTTCTAAATTCCAGGGAACATATGTCATGAGTCCTTTCCTTGCCCATCAGATACTAAGTGAATTGTGATCTAAAGACCTTCTGCTAATCCTTAGCCTATTGGCGAACGAGCGCTGTCCCATGGGCCGCTGAGCCTCAGACCATTAGCCCGATGTTGACTTGAAACAAATGGACAGAATATCACTGCTTTGGGGTTTGTCATTTCCTGTAAGCATTAGGAGCAGAAAATTGACCTTACAGTGCATCAGCTGACAGGCAGTTATATAGTGCACATCGCCAAGCGGGTTGGAGTTTACAAGAAACAGGCCATTTCAGTCTCAGTTCCACACGAGCTCCCTCCCACCACCACCCCCTCCACTTCACCCAGCCCCATCAACAAAGCCCTCTATCCCCCTCTCCCTCGTGTTCTTATCCACCAAGCGCGTCTTTGCCACCTGCCTCAAGTACTCCCTTGCGGGCGCCGGTTTTCCGAAGAAACTTCTGGAAGCACTCCACGTGGGCTGAAGTGATTTGAGGTGTTGTTGCCGTAAGCAAGCACGGCATCCACGTTGCACACAGCAAGATCCCGCGAGTGGGCCGTTGGCGTGCTTTTGGCGATGTCAGCTGCTGCTCTTTGCCAGAACGGTGTTAAGGTCCGACGTCCACTCGAGAGGGTCGCGTTTGACCGTGCCGCACTCCCTCGGTACTGCGCTGGGAGGTTCAAATTGGATTTTACGCTCAAGCCTCGGGAGTGGGACCCGAACTCACGACCTCCTGCGTCAGAGGCAAAAGTGTCACCCACTGGGCCACAGAGGGCAGAGGATGCCAGATCGATGTCCTGGTCGGTACGGCATTGGCTGAACCCAGACGGACGGAGGGAAAAATAGAAAAAGAGATAGAAAGAGAGAGAGAGAGAGAGAGAGGGAAAGAGAAAGGAGCTGGGGTTTCCTGAAGCCCTGGAGTGGGGCCTAACCCCACATCGCTCTGACTGAGTGCCAATAATTGACCAAATGGCCGAGCAGGCCGCTCAGTTCAAGGGCAGTTAGGGATGGGCAACAAATCCTGGCCTTGTCAGCGACATCCCATGAGAGAATAAAAATAAAACTCGCATTGGTTCCCAGTCGAGCAACATCTTGATTTTAAAACTCTCATCCTTGCTTTCCAATCCCTCTGTGCCCCTCATTCCTCCTTATCTTTTTAACCTCCTTCAGCCCAAAACCCTCCGTGATCTCTGCACTCCTCCAGTCCTGGCCTCTTGACCGTCCCCCGATTCCCATCGCCCCACCATTGGCAGCCGGGCCTACAGCTGCCTGGGTCCCAGGCTCTGGAATTCCCTCCCTACGCCTCTCTCCGCCTCCCTCTCTCACTTTCCTCCTTTAAGATGCACCTGAAAGCCTACCCCTCTGATCAAGATTTTGTTCTCTGTACGAATCTTGGTGTCTTATGTTATTTCATACACATTCCTGTGAAGTCCCTTAGCCGAAGTACTGAGTTAAAGGGGCTGTAGAAATATACGTTTACTTTGTTGCTGAGTCAGTCTTGGGGAGAGACGCGATCTGCGCAGTTGACAGAAGCGAAGGCTGGTGAACTAGCCTGAGTTTTGGGATTGGTGTTGGTTTGGTTTACGAAGCCATTTCTGTTGGAGTCATCTTGCCCTTGGGTTGCTCGTGTTCCCCACCTTGTGGCAGGCACAGGCAATGACACTTATAATTCCTCTTTTCAGCACAGGGCAGAGTGCTGAGCAGCAGTGCAGGATTCACCAGTGAAGGCCGGAACTAAATATCATCCCAGGAATGCCACTTTAATATTATTCGATGCCTTGTCACTTTAAACATTGTGTATAATGCCTCCGATTTTTTTTGCCCCAATCTGCCATAGAACCCTCATCAGCAGGAATAGCTGGGAAATTTTATTTTAATAAAATCAGTACAGTGTTAGTGTCATGAAGCTACTAATAAGAACATAAGAACTAGGAGCAGGAGTGGGCAATTCAGCCCCTCGAGCCTGCCCCATCATTCATTACGATCATGGCTGATTTCATTTCGGCCTCAATTCCAGCTTCCCACTCTCTCCCCATAACATTTCAACCCGTTACTAATTAAAAAACCTGTCTATCTCCTTCTTAAATTTATTCAGCGTCCCGGCATCCACTGCAGTCTGAGGTAGTGAATTCCACAGATTCACGACCCTTTGAGAAAAGTAATTCCTCCTCATCTCTGATTTAAATCTATCACCCCTTAGCCTAAAACTATGGCTTCTCGTTCTAGAATGCCCCAGAAGGGGGAACATCTGCTCCAAGTCTACTTTGTGTATCCCTTTAGCATCTTATATACCTCAATTAGAGCTCCTTTCATCCTTCTAAACTCTAGCGAGTATAGGCCTAAACTGCTCAATCTCTCTTCATAAGACAAGCCCCACACCTCTGGAATCAATCTAGTGAACCTCCTCTGAATGAACCGTCTCCAATGCAACTACATCCTTCCTCAAGTAAGGGGACCAAAACTGTGCACAGTACTCCAGGTGCGGTCTCACCAATGCCTTGTACAGTTGCAACACTTCCCTATTTTTATACTCTAGTCCTCTAGCAATAAATGCCAAAATTCTATTTGCCTTCCTTATTACCTGTTGTACCTGCATTCTAGCTTTCATTGATTCATGCACAAGGAGACCCAGATCCCTCTGCACTGAAGCATTCTGAAGTGTTAATGTAGATAATATTATTGGACAATATTTTTCTTTTAAAATAGAGGTTTAGTCTGTGGGTGTGTCTTAATTGGATTAAAGTCAGCTAGTCTGGGTGCTTTGATGTGTACTAGTTATGCGATGTAAGAGAGGTAGAGTGTATGTACATTTTTTGAATGGAGCATTCAAGAAGTAGGATGAAAACTGCCACCTAGCTAGCAGAGACCAAGCAATGTGTTTACATTACTAATAAAATTGATACTATGAAAGGGGTTTTATTGTTAGAAGAGGCTGGTGATACAATGAGAATTTACATTCAATGAGCTGTGCCAGGTATAACTTCAGCAGTTTTGTGTGTGCAGGGCAGAGGCAATGAAACATCAAAACCTGTAAGCCCCCAATTGTCTCAACAGGAACCAAAGTGAAAGGAACTTTATTTTGAATTCATACGGTGAAAATGCTTTGCCTGCTGTTTGGTTAAGTCTTAAGGGAGATTAGTTTGGTAATTTGTTAAAAGTTATGATTGTAATAATTTGTAGTCATGTGTATGTGTTTAATGGGTTGTAACTTAGTAAAATGTTTCATTTTGTTTAATATAAAACCTCTCTAGAACTGGTGGTCTGATTCCTGAATTTAGAGCTGCATCTCAAACATACCACTTAAAAATATAGGTTATGACAGTTGTTTAAAGCTTCCCTCTGGGATTTTTAAACACCTCAGCTTTACTGAAAGGCTGTCTCATAATAGTTAGATAGGCAAGTTAAAATGAATGAGAAAACCATGTCAATTTTCACAAAGGGCACACCATTCAGCTGTAATGCCCCTAACTCTGGGATCTGCCCCTCTACTACACCTTCCTCCTTTAAGCCCTTAATGAAAACATCCTCTTTGACTAGGTTTTTGGCCATCTGCACTCATACCTCTGGATGTTGCTGGGTGTCACCAGGATAGTGGGGGTGTGGGGGTACAGTGGGACTAACTAAATTGCTCTTGTTAGCCAGCAGAGGATGGATGGGCAGAAAGGCCTCCTCCTGTGCTGTAAGTGTTCTGTGATTCTATTCTACCGCCAGTTTCCTGTCTTGCAAAAGATGCGGCTGTTACGTCCAAGCTGAGTAAGAGAGGGCCGGAACAACAGCAACCTGACTGCGAGTCTGCCCAGCCTGTGTTCTCAGCACGTGCTCCTCTGCAGTGGTGAGACCTGGGCAACACTCGTGAGGAAGGAGGAAAGGCTGATTCCACCTTCGCTGTCTCAGACGTATTCTCTTAGCAGGAGCAGGTCACCCACTCGGAGGCCCCGCATCGTGTTAATTCCAGCGGCATGTACATATTTTTTTATTCGTTCACGGGTTGTGGGCTTCGCTGGCTGGGCCCAGCATTTATTGCCCATCCCTAATTGCCCCTCGAGAAGGTAGGGGGTGAGCCGCCTTCATGAACTGCTGCAGTCCCAGTGGTGTAGGTACACCCACCGTGCTGTTAGGGAGGGGAACTTCCTCCCAGATACTCACCATCCTGACTTGGAAATAATACTTTTTTTGAAAAATATACTTTATTCATAAAATATCTGGAAGAACATTCCAAAACGTTTCAAAATCACCCTCACAAAAGTACAATCAGATTCAACTTTTACACATGGATCATGAGGTGCATCAATACAATCAATGAATATTACAATCATTTCAATATGGTCATTACAGACAGTCAGACAATGGGACTGGAGTTATTAACATACATCATGCTGCAGTCTGAGGTGCCTCAATACAATTATAATATAAAAGTATTTAATGCAGACATTCATTTTGAGCTGTACAGCCCGAGGAGCTCTCAACAGTTCCCAGTCCCTCGGTGCACCGTATCAGAAAGGTCTTAGTGACCCTTCCCCATTGAGCCTCTGCAGTGGCTGCCCCAAGCTTTAGTGTGTCCCTCAGCACGTAGTCCTGGACCTTGGAATGTGCCAGTCTGCAACACTCGGTCGGGGACAACTCTTTGTGCTGGAAGACCAACAGGTTTCAGGCAGATCAAAGAGCATCTTTCACTGAGCTGATGATCCTCCAGCTACAGTTGATGTTTGTCTCGGTGTGTGTCCCTGGGAACAGACCGTAGAGCACAGAGTCCTGTGTCACAGAGCTGCTCGGGATGAACCTCGACAGAAACCACTGCATCTCTCCCCAGACCTTCTTTGCAAAGGCACAATCCACAAGGAGGTGAACAATGGTCTCGTCCCCACCACAGCCACCTCGAGGTCAGCGTGCGGAGTGGGTGAGACCCCTGGCGTGTTGGAAGGATTTTACAGTGAGGGCCTTTCTTACCACCAGCCAAGCTATGGAATGGGCCAGACCTGCACCACGCACAGCAACAGCGAGAGTGCCTCACACCTGATGACCAGGTTCTTACCCGCAATGGAGAGGGAGCGTCGCTCCCACATGCCCAGTTTCCTTTACACCATAGACACTCGCTCCTTCCAGTTTCTAACACATGCCCTGGTCCCTCCGAACCATATCCCCAGCACCTTCAGGCTGTCTGACCTGATGGTGAAGGGGACAAAGGATCGGTCAGCCCAGTTCCCAAAGAACATGGCCTCGCTCTTCCCACGATTTACCTTGGCTCCCGAGGCCAGTTCGAACTGGTCGCAGATGTGGATCAGTCTGTGCACCGACAGCGGATCCGAGCAGGAGACGGCGACATCGTCCATGTACAGGGAGACTTTGATCTGAGTGCCTCCACTGCCTGGGATCGTCACTTCTCTTATGCCCGGATCCTTCCTGATGGACTCAGCAAAGGGTTCTATGCAACACACAAACAGGACAGAGGAGAGAGGGCAGCCCTGCCTGACTCCAGATTTAATAGGAAAGCTATCTGATTCCCACCCATTGATTGAGACTGTGCTACTGATGTTAGTGTAGAACAGTTGGATCCAATTGCGAATTCCCTCCCCAAACCCCATTTTGGAGAGCATATCCACCATGTAGGTGTGCGATATTCTGTCAAAGGCCTTCTCCTGATCCAGGCTGATGAGGCAGGTGTCCACACCCCTGTCCTGTACATAGGCAATCGTATCCCTGAGCAGCACGAGGCTGTCAGAGATCTTCCTACCCGGCACAGTGCAGGTCTGGTCAGGGTGGATCACCAATTCCAGAGCGGATTTGACCCGATTGGCGATGACCTTGGACAGAATCTTATAGTCCACGTTCAACAGTGAAATGGGTCGCCAATTTCTAATTTCCTCCCTTTCCCCTTTGTGCTTGTAGATGAGGGTGATAATGCCTTTCCTCATGGATTCTGACATACCGCCGGCCAGGAGCATACTCTCGTACACTTCTAGCAGGTCTGGGCCCATCCAGTCCCACAGAGCCGAATACAACTCCGCCGGCAAGCCGTCGCTTCCGGGAGTTTTACTCTTCTCGAAGGACTCAAGGGCCTCAGTCAGTTCATCAGGAGTTAGCGGTTTGTCCAGACTCTCCCGTGTACTGTTGTCTAAGACCTCCGTGATAGAGGACAGGAAGGACTGGGAGGCCGTGCTGTCTGTGGGCTTCCCGTCATATAATCTGGCATAGAAGGATTTGCTGATCCTCAAAATGTCGGACTGTGATGACTTTACTGAGCCATCTTCTTCCTTCAGGCTGCTGATCACAGACCTTTTGGAAGAAGAAACGTGAGCACGTCTCATCCTGCTCCACGGAGCTGACTCTGGAACGGAAGATGATCTTGGAGGCCTCCGAGGCAAAGAGCGAGGCTTGCTGGCTCTTCACCTCTTGGAGTTCCTCCTTGATATCGACCCCCATCGACTGCAGCCAGAGCAGGTTCTGCATGTTTTTCTGGAGTCGGGACATTTCCCTCTGTTCCTTTCTAGCTTTCTGGGTGCCTTTGAGGAAGAAAAACCTCTTGAAGGTTCCCTTGTTCGCTTCCCACCATGTGTCAGTGACTCAAAGTGGGGTTTCATGGTTCTCCAACCTTTGTAATCCTTCTTGAGCTCCTCAATGTTCTCTGGGGTCAGCAGTTGCACGTTTAGCTTCCATGCCCCCCTGCCAACCCTCTGGTCCTTCTCTAAGTGACAGTCAGCCAGTAGGAGGCAGTGGTCAGAGAAGAACACCGGCTTGACGTCGGTGGATCTGACTGTGAATGCACGGGACACAAACAGGAAATCTATCCTGGAACAGACGGACCCGTCAGGCCGCGACCAGGTGTATCTACGCTGCGCTCCGTCTGCAGGGTTGCTGAAGACGTCCTGCAGCTTGGCATCCTTTACTGTTTCCATCAGGGATCTGGACGTAGTGTCCAATCTGCTGTCGGCCCTGCCGGATCGTCCAGCCGCATCAATGATGCAGTTCAAGTCACCGCCCAGAATGACCGGCCTGGAGGTCGCCAGCAGCAGTAGGAGCTGCTGAAAAACCTCCAGACGCTCAGCCTCTTGTGACGGGGCGTAGACGTTAATTACCCGGAGTGGAGCATTCTTGTACATTACGTCTGCTAAGAGGAGGCGCCCGCCCACCACCTCCTTAACCTGGGAGACGGTGAAGCTGCCTCCCCGCAGCAGAATCCCCAGGCCGGAGGGACGAGAGTCATTTCGTCCCGAACAGATCGATGGCCCATGGGACTTGGAAATATATCACCAATCCTTCACTCATTACTAAGAGAACGATGTCTGTGATGGCTCAGCTATGTTCTCTGGCTAGGTGATGGTGGCCATAGAACCAAAGACCTTCCATACGTAAACTAGCCCCTGGGTCATGACCTGCTGGACCCTCCTTTCTTCACCACGAGGACCCTGGAAGCAAGGTACAGAGGGGGCAGACATTGACCCAGACGATGACGGCCTGGGCTTCTGAAGGTACAGAGGTGGCAGACATTGACCCAGACGATGACGGCCTGGGCTTCTGAAGGTACAGAGGGGGCAGACATTGACCCAGACGATGACGGCCTGAGCTTCTGAAGGTACAGAGGGGGCAGACATTGACCCAGACGATGACGGCCTGAGCTTCTGAAGGTACAGAGGGGGCAGACATTGACCCAGACGATGACGGCCTGAGCTTCTGAAGGTACAGAGGGGGCAGACATTGACCCAGACGATGACGGCCTGAGTTTCTGAAGGTACAGAGGGGGCAGACATTGACCCAGACGATGACGGCCTGGGCTTCTGAAGGTACAGAGGGGGCAGACATTGACCCAGACGATGACGGCCTGAGCTTCTGAAGGTACAGAGGGGGCAGACATTGACCCAGACGATGACGGCCTGAGCTTCTGAAGGTACAGAGGGGGCAGACATTGACCCAGACGATGACGGCCTGGGCTTCTGAAGGTACAGAGGGGGCAGACATTGACCCAGACGATGACGGCCTGAGATTCTGAAGGTACAGAAGGGGCAGACATTGACCCAGACGATGACGGCCTGAGCTTCTGAAGGTACAGAGGGGGCAGACATTGACCCAGACGATGACGGCCTGGGCTTCTGAAGGCCGACTGTTCGGAGGGGAGCTGGAAGAGGCGAGGTGAACGGGAAATCTCAGCCAGCCAAGAGAAACCAGAGCAAACAGAAGCCAGCGAATGGTGGACCTTCTCAGGTGCAGCAAACGCAGCAGAGGCTGCCACGCCGGGGTGGGCTCTCTGGAGGCACGCCAGGCGATGCTTTAACACGGAGCTGATCACCCCAGCACAAACCATCGTCTCACCCGATGGAAGGCTGCCGGATCGGATCGATTTTGCCTTGCAACGCTCCAGCAAAGTGCTTTGCGATATTTAATCAGATTAAAGGTGCAATACAAATGTGAGTTGTTGTTGTTGACGATGACTGAGAGATTTTAATGACACAAAGACCAGCGGCTCCACAGGCTGCGCATCTTAAAGATCTCAGAAGATCCATCTTTGTGTGGTTTGTACAGGGGGGAATGACAACACACGGATGGATAAAAGCCTGAAACCAATACTCAGATACTGGAAACCTTTCTGACTGGGTCAGGGAGCAGAGCTCTGAAAGTGGTTGAATCTTCTACACCGTGTTACACTTCATAATTGACAGCTTGCCGTTATTAAGGAAAAGGGGGCAAAAGGGAGTGACATCTTGATTTTGAACAGGTCCGTCATGGAGCCAGTTATGGCACAGGAGGAGGCCACTCAGCCCATCGAGTCCATGCTAGCTCGCTGCAGAGCAATCCACCCAGTCCCATTCCCCACACTCGATCCCCCTAACCCCGCAAGTTTATTTCCCTCATGTGCCCATCCAATTCCCTTTTGAAATCATTCCTTGACTCTGATTCCAACAGAGCATCCCTTATCCAAAACAGCCACTCTCCCAATTCCGACCTGCACCCGGTTTCACAGAGACGCCCTGCTCGCTCCAGCTCTCTCCATCTTCTAACTACCCCCCACCCCCCTACCAGTCCCTGCCCAAATATTTCTTCAAAACTCTCCCCACCCTCCGGTCACCTGCCCTCCAACACTGCTTCATCCAAGCCAATTCTCTCTGCCTCTCCCCACATCTGTTGCTGGAACTCTCTCTCCCGCTCGCCCTCAGTTAATGGTGACGTTCTCCTGCCTCCCGCACTCCAGCTCCCAGTTGCTGCTGTCCCTTCCCCTCCCCTCTGCCTGCACCCCTTTATTTTATTCTTTCACAGGATGTGGGGCTTTGCTGGCTGGGCCTGCCTTTATTGCCCATATCTAATTGCCCCTTGAGAAGGTGGTGGTGAGCTGCCTTCTTGAACCGCTGCAGTCCATGTGGTGTAGGTACACCCACAGTGCTGTTAGGGAGGGAGTTCCAGGATTTTGACCCAGCAACAGTGAAGGAACGGCCGATATATTTCCAAGAGAGGTTGGTGAGGGGAAATTCCAGGTGGGGGTGTTCCCATCTACCTGCTGCCCTTGTCCTTCTAAGTGGTTGAGGTCATGAATTTGGAAGGTGCTGTTGAAGGAGTCTTGGTGAATTCCCGCAGTGCATCATGTAAATGGTACACACTGCTGCCACTGTGCGTCGGTGGTGGAGGGAGTGAATGTTTAAGGTGGTGGAAGGTGATCAAGATGACTGTTTTGTCCTGGATGGTGTGGAGCTTCTCGAGTGTTGAGGGAGCTGCACTCATCCAGGCAAGGCACGCCTGACTTGTGCCTTGTAGATGGTGGGCAGGCTTTGGGGAGTCAGGAGGTGAGTTACTTGCTGCAGAATTCCCAGCCTCTGACTTGCTCTTGTAGCCACAATATTTATATGGCTAGTCCTGTTCAGTTTCTGGTCAATGGTAACCCCCAGGGTGTTGATGGTGAAGAATTGAGTGATGGTAATGCCATTGAACATCAATGGGCGATGGTTAGATTCTCTCTTGTTGGAGATGCTCATTGCCTGTGCCAGATCCAGGACAGCACAAGTGCCTTGTGTGGTGTGAATTTTACTTGCCACTTATCAGACCATTTTATACCATTCATTTCCTTTCATCCTCACCACTCAAGCTGGACCTGATTGTGCCAGGCCCTTTGCCCACTCAATGCCAGTGCAAGGAGAAGGGAATCCATCGGAGGAATGATGAGCCTCTGCCTGCAGCAGCTGAGACCCCATCCATTAGCAGCCGAATTGCAAGAGAAAATGTTCACATTTATATAGCATCTTTCAAGTAGCAAAACACCCCAAGGTGCTTCACAAGAGCGATTATGAAATAAAATTTGACACTGATCCATATAAGGAAATATTAGGGCTGATGCTCAAAAGCTTGGCCAAAAAGGCAGGTTTTAAGGAGCATCTTAAAGGAGGGGAGAGGTAACGAGGCAGTGGGGTTTAGGGAGGGAATTCCAGAGTTAAGGATCCAGGCAGCTGAAGGGACGACCGCCACAGGTGGAGCAATGGAAATTGGAGACAAGAGGATAAAATTAGTGGATCACCACAATTTGGCAAAGTTATAGGTCTTGAGGAGTTTAGGGAGGTAAGGGGGGGCAAGGCCTGAGGATGAGAATTTTAAAATAAAAGGAAGCAACTGGAAACATTGAATTCTGTCAGAATTCTGTGACTCTGAGCAGGAGCCCAAGGGTCAGTGGTTGCAGGTAGGTGCTGACGTCAGATGGATGAAAATCAAGCCGTTCAGCTGGAGCTCAGTGGACAGGTGCTCTCACCTCCTGAGTCAGAGGGGGTGGTTTCGAATCCTGCTCCGCAGACCTGAGTATATAATCCAGTCTGACACTCTCAGTGTTTAAACTGAGGCCAAATCTGCCCTTTCAGGTGGACACTTATTTGTGCCCTGGCTAACCTTTAACCTCAACCAACAGCAGGAAGACATTGCTGTTTGTGGGAGCTTGCTGTGCACAAATTGGCTGCACATTTTCTACATTGCAAAAGTGATTGAGCCTCAAAAACAGTATTTAATTGGCTGTAAATTGCTTTGGGACAGTCTTTTTGGAAAAAGAATTACATGTTAATGGAAAAAAATTCGGGATAGCAATGGATTGTAATGAATGTAACAAAGAGGACAAGTTTGGCATCAACTTGACTGAAGGCAACAGGGCTGAGATCACGTGACAGGCGTCGGGCCAGCCGATTACGTCACCGCATGCCCATCACGTGACGGAACAAAGACGGGACGGAAACGCGAACCAATCGGGGGCAGAGCCGTTCGGCCGCCCGGTTACGTCATCGACTGCCCGTCACACGCGACGGGACCCAGGCCCCGCCCCTCCCCGTGACGTCGGGGCGGGGTTTTCCTCCGCGGGGCGGGGCGGGGCAAGGCGGGGGCGGGGCGGTCACCTAGCAACGGGGCCTTGGTGACGGGAGGCGAGAGATTGGGAGACGGGCGGCGGAGGAGGGACGGGCACCGGGCACCGGGTACGGGGCAAGGAGGGCCCCTCACCCTCCCACACCCCCACTGCAGCACCGGCCCCGAGCGCGGCGGAGAGCGGTGAGTGCAGCAGCGGGAAAGCCGAAGGCTCAAATCATCCCCCCACCCAACCCCCTCAGGCTCAACCCTCCCCTAGTGATGGGTAGGATGGTGCAGGTTAACCCATTAACCAGTTATTAACCAGCACCTAACTAACTAACTAACTAATACAAAACTCATCTCTATTTGCTAATTAGAAATTCAACGTTTTAAGTTATTTCCTTATTTGTTGTTTATTTCATATCTAATATATATGTAACTATAATATATTTAATATATTACATTTATAGTTAATATTTAATTTTATATTAAATTATCTTCATTTTGCCTTTTAATTTTTCATTTGATCTTTTTAAAATTTTGTTGATATTTTATTTCCATTTCTATATCAAGTTTCCTTTTTACCTCTGTTTAATATTTTAGTTTTATTTTTGTTTAATATCCTCTTATGAATTTTGTTTTAAATTTCTATACAATGTTTTATTTTTACTTTGTTTAATATTTTAGTTTTATTTTTGTTTAATATCCTATGTTACGAATTTGTTGTTTAATATTTTAAATTATTGTACAATATTTTATTTCTATTTTGTTTAATATTTTGGTTTTATTTTTGTTTAATATCCTCCGTTATGAATTTTGTTTTAAGTTTCTATACAATGTTTTATTTTTACTTTGTTTAATATTTTAGTTTTATTTTTGTTTAATATCCTATGTTATGAATTTGTTGTTTAATATTTTAAATTATTGTATAATATTTTATTTCTATTTTGTTTAATATTTTTGTTTTATTTTTGTTTAATATCCTCCATTATGAATTTTGTTTTAAATTTCTGTACAATGTTTTATTTTTACTTTGTTTAATATTTTAGTTTTATTTTTGTAATCCTATTTTGAGTTTTTTGTTTCATGTTTTATTTTAAATTCCTGTAGTGTTTTGCTTTTATTTTGTTTAATATTTTGGTTTTACTTTTGTTTAATATCTTCTTATGAATTTTTAAAATACTTTATTTTAAATTTCTGTACAATGTTTTATGTTTAATATTTTGGTTTTATTTTTGTTTAATATCCTATGTTATGAATTTGTTGTTTAATATTTTATTTTAAATTATTGTACAATTTTTTTTATTTTGTTTAATATTTTGGTTTTATTTTTGTTTAATATCCTCCGTTATGAATTTTGTTTTAAATTTCTGTACAATGTTTTATTTTTACTTTGTTTAATATTTTAGTTTTATTTTTGTAATCCTATTTTATGAGTTTTTTGTTTCATGTTTTATTTTAAATTCCTGTAGTGTTTTGCTTTTATTTTGTTTAATATTTTGGTTTTACTTTTGTTTAATATCCTCTTATGAATTTTTAAAATACTTTATTTTAAATTTCTGTACAATGTTTTATATTTAATATTTTAGTTTTATTTTTGTTTAATATCCTATGTTATGAATTTGTTGTTTAATATTTTATTTTAAATTATTGTACAATATTTTAGCTTTATTTTGTTTAATATTTAATATCTTCACTTTTTTTGATATTTTATGTGTAATTTATTTTTGTTCAATATTTTACTTTACATTTTAATTTATGTTTACTTTACGTTTTTGATTTATTTTATATTACATTTAACCTCTTTAATTTTATGTTCAATATTCTAATATATTTTTAATTTTTGCCTATATTTTATATTTATCATTTAATTTTTATATTTTATTTAATTCATACTTAATATTTTTATTTATTTTAGGGTTGTGAATCTCTGGAATTCTCTATACCCCAGGGAGCAGTAGATACTCTGTTGTTGAGTATGTCCAAGACCAAGTGATAGATTTTTGGACGCTATAGGAATTACGGGATATGAGATAGGGCAGGAAGATCAGAAACAATCATACAGTATTAATTGGCAGTGCAGGCTCGAGGGGCTGAATAGACTACTCCTGCTCCTAGTTTTATCTAACTGATAATTAGTAAATTAGGTAACAAATTTATTCACTAACTTACCCCCTCTGTTCATGAGACAATTAGTAAGCAATTTAGACCACTTAATTTAATTGTACAACTATTCCCTCATTTTGTAATCTCATATCAATAATGCCACACAAACTCTTTGCGCCTGTCTAACTCTTCAATCAGCTGAATGATCATTACTTTAATGATTTCACGTTTAACAGTTCACCCAGGTAATAATCGAACATCTAATTAATCAGACTGGCTGAAGATTAAATTTGGCAACATGGAAAGATGATCTCTTCTAGAATTTTGTAAAGTTATAATGCAAGCAATAAATCAAATATATTCAGGAGTGAACTCAGGAGACGGCATGTTTGAGGATGAGTGCAGTTAATGGACTACTGTCCAGTCCAAACTTTCATCTTGACTAGCTGCCTTTCATGAAAGCCCAGTTAGTGTTGTGTTAATGTCTTTCATGCAAGTTTCAGCAACAGTCAAGTTCTGACAGAAGCAAGTCGGATAAATATTTTCTGCTTTCATAGAAGGTACAGCATGGAAGGAGGCCATTCAGCCCAACTCTTCTTTGCTGGTGTCTCTATGAACACAATAGGAGCTGGAGTGAGCTCTGTCACCCCTTAAACCTGCTCTTCCATTCAGTGTCGTGGCAGAACTACCTCAACACTTAAACCCTATCAAATCCCTTCACGATCTTAAAGACCTTCATTAGATCTTCCCTTTTCCAGAGAAAAGAGCCCCTGCCTGTTTAGGGTTAGAAAGTAAGACCTGCATTTGTATAGTGCTTTTTACAACCACTGGATCTCAAAGTGCTCCACGGCCAATGAAATACTTTTGAAGAGTAGTCACTGTTGTGAACAAGGCAGCCAATTTGCGTGCAGCAATATGATAATCACCAGATTGCCTAGTTTTTAGTGATGTTGGTTGAGGATAAATATTGGCCAGGAGAACTCGCCTGCTGTTCTTCAGAATAATGCAGTGCGTTCATTTACATCCATCAGATTGGTTAAATATCCCATCCAAATGGTTAAATATCCCATCAAAAAGACGGCAGCACTCCCTCAGTACTCCACTGGAGTGTCAGCCTTGATTTTTGTGCTGAAGCCCTGGAGTGGGACTTAAACCTGGAACCTTGCGATTCAGAGGTGAGAGTGCTACCAGCTAAGTCACTTCTGATACAGTTTCCTGATAAGCATACCCTCTGTTCTGGTGTCATATTGTGACAATTTGTTTTCATAACTACGTTGTATATTTGCCTGATGCATACCTCATTTTCCTTCAGTGTAACACACATCTCCCCAGGCAAGGAGCCATAGTGAAGCTCACTCCCAGGTTAGCAATTTGGAGATGTTCTTCCCAGTGTTTTCCCTGCGATCCTGTTGTGGAATTTTCATGTCGCATCTACCTAATTAGTAAATGCCAAGCAAGAGTTGTTTTGCCCTTCTTAGCTCGACATGTATTGGGAGGGGTCCTTTTCTCACAGCCAAACATCAAGATGAATTAGTAATCATTACATACTTTTATCATTCCCAACAGAAATGATAGGTATTACAGCAAAAACATGCTGACGTGACATGCAAGTGTGTTAGTTTAAGTGCAGCTGACACCAATACCCTAGTGAGATGTGGTAACAACATTGTTCCCTGGTTTACAGTTATATATTTCAGCCCCCAACAAAGCACACTGTATCTCCTGCATCGTGGATACTGCTGAGATTAAGCATCCTCAGGAATTCCTTGATAAAAACAAAAAACTGCGGATGCTGGAAATCCAAAACAAAAACAGAATTACCTGGAAAAACTCAGCAGGTCTGGCATCTGTATTTTACCAGTTCTGTCGAAGGGTCATAAGGACTCGAAACGTCAACTCTTTTCTTCTCCGCCAATGCTGCCAGACCTGCTGAGTTTTTCCAGGTAATTCTGTTTTTGCTCAGGAATTCCCTGTTTACTTTAAGTTTACAGAAGCATCTGTTGGGATGCGTGCTATCTAGTGCCTCGCCCATTTTCCCTTCTCTTTGTTTTCTTCCAATCAAAACAGAGCGGCTGGCTATAACTGAGAGTGTTGGCACAAGGTGGGGCACACTGTATCAACCTTCAAAACAATACTTCCCCATTGCCTCTGCAAAGTGCTTATCCTGGGAGATGTTGTTTTAATACATATAGATAAGGAAAGGGTTTTTGTTTTGTAAAGCTTTCTCTAACGAGCAGCCTTGCCGAGAAAGAGGAACTGTTAAACATGAGGTAAATTTTTTTTTACATCTAATTCACATGCCTTAATTTGCCTGTATTTTACTAGTCATTATCTGAAAGGTTGTGCTGACTTGCCGGAGTAGCTCACCATTAAATCGGCTGTTTCAACAAAGCAGTGAACAAGCATATAATTATATGAATATTAATTGTATGCTTAATGTCAGCACCTCTCTTGAAGCTGGGGAGTTCTGCTCGTCGACCAGCTAAAGCTACTGTCTGGCTTCACTGAAGACTGAGAAGCATAGCAACTGTTTAGCTTGTGAGTAATGTTGGTGCTTTTTATTTTCTTGTCTCTAATCTGCTGTGGTGATTCTCTCTGTTGTCCTTCAACCTGCAGTTTTTGAGCTCATGCTTCTATCTTGAGTTCAAATTTGGTTTGACAGCAATGGATGTGATCTTGTCGATGGTGCTGTGAGTAAGTATATTATTTAACGTGTATCAGAGGCGGACAGACCAGGAAAGCCCCGTCCTGTATGCCTGGTCACTGCCAAAATGAGTTGGTCTCAGTCGGGGTGACAATAGTGGGGGGCAAAGTGAGGGATGAGGAACAAACAGGCAGTTTTTCATTGCTGGTGGTGTGGGCAGAGAATTGTGTTTGTGACTTCATGTCCAGTCAAACGCCCCACCTGTATATTCCCTAGGTTCTTATGCAGGGAGGGCCGCTTAGGTGAAGGGTAAGGAGGCCTCCCTCACTCGCGGAACTGTGCTCCAGTAAACAACAAGGCTAGCACTGGGCAGGCGGGGAAAAGCAGGGTAGAGGAAATATCGGTCTGCTTCCAGTGAGTTTTAAATGTGTGTGCGTCTGTTCTAATGGAGACAACCTGGTGATAAAAGCTTCTGGAATGGGCAGACCCACCATGTGCATTGTAGCAACTGCTACTCTGCACCCCTGCTGCCTCAGCAGAAACCCAGGAACGAAGAACGGAAAACAAGTTATTCAGCATTGAAACGTGGCCAAGTAGCTGGAGTACGGCCTCTTAATCTATTAATAATGAGATTCCCATTGATTCTTCCGCTCCTCCTTTCATGACGGCTAATCATACTGCAGATATTCGTGGAGTTAATAGCACAAAATTAGTTTAATTTTCTGCTTGAATCCTTGATGTGGTGCAGGACTTCTAATGTGTTTACAAAGGGAAAGAGGGGCAGAGGTCAGAAGTAAGAATTTGCATTTCTATAGCGCCTTTCACAACCTCAGGACGTCACAAAGCACTTTAGTTTACAGCCAATGAAACACTTTTGAAGTGTAGTCACTGTTGAAATGTTGGAAACGCAGCAGCCAATTGACACACAGCAAGATCCCACGATCCACAGTGACCATGTAACCTGTTTTCGTGATGTTGGTGGAGGGATAAATAGATGGAGGACACAAGGGCGAAATCTCCTGCTCTGTTTCAAATAGAGCAAAGGGACTTTTTACGTCTGAGGGTAGATGGGGCCTCAGTTTTAAGCTTCATTCATAAGATGGCACAGCACCTCGAACAGTGCAGCACTCCCTCTTTACTGCATTGGGAGTGTTAGCCTGGATTTTGTGCCCAAGGCTCTGGTATGGGACTTCAACCCACAACCTCCTGCTTCAGACAAGAGTGTTATAACTTAGCCAAAATATCTTGGCACAACATACTTAATCATTTTTGAAAAGCATCTTATTCTTTAGCGAATTGTTTTGTTTTTAATGTTTGGAATGGTGGTGAGATGAATTGAACACCTTTTTCATCAGTGTAGTGGTTTCATCTTTTTTATCTGTTTATGAGATGTGTTTTTTTATTTATTCATGGGATGTGGGCTTCGCTGGCTAGGGCAGCATTTATTGCCCATCCCTAGTTGCCCTTGAGAAGGTGGTGGTGAGCTGCCGTCTTGAACTGCTGCAGTCCGTGTGGTGTAGGTACACCCACAGTGCTGTTAGGGAGCGAGTTCCAGGATTTTGACCCAGTGACAGTGAAGGAACAGTGATATATTTCCAAGTCAGGATGGTGAGTGACTTGGAGGGGAACTTCCAGGTGGTGGTGTTGCCAACTATCTGCTGCCCTTGTCCTTCTAGATGGTAGTGGTCATGGATTTAGAAGATGCTGTCTAAGGAGCCTTGGGTGAATTCCTGCATCTTGTAGATGGTACACACTGCTGCTACTGTGAGCCGGTGGTGGAGGAAGTGAATGTGCATGGGGTGCCAATCAATCAGGCTGCTTTGTCCTGGACAGTGTCAAGCTTCTTGAGTGTTGTGGGAGCTGCACTCATCCAGGCAAGTGGGGATATTCCATCACTCCTGACTTGTAGATGGTGGACAGGCTTTGGAGAGTCAGGAGGTGAGTTACTTGCCACAGGATTCCTAACCTCTGACCTGCTCTTGCAGCCACAGTATTTATATGGCTAGTCCAGTTCAGTTTCTAATCAATGGTAACCCCCCCAGGATGTTGATAGTGTGGATTCAGTGATGGTAATACTATTGAACGTCAAGGGGTGATGGTTAGATTCTCTCTTGTTGGAGATGGTCATTGCCTGACACTTGTGAGGTACGAATGTTACTTGCCACTTGTCAGTGCAAGCCTGGATATTGTCCGGGTCTTGCTGCATTTGGACATGGACTGCTTCAGTATCTGAGGAATTGCAAATGGTGCTGAACATTGTGCAATCATCAGTGAACATCCTCACTTCTGACCTTATGATGAAGTAGCTGAAGGTGGTGGGGCCGAGGACACTACCCTGAGGAACTCCGACAGTGATGTCCTGGAGCTGAGATGACTGACCTCCAACAACCACAACCATCTCCTTTGTGCTCGATATGACTCCAACCAGTGGAGAGTTTTCCCCCGATTCCTATTGACTCCAGTTTTGCTAGGGCTCCTTGATGCCACACTCAGTCAAATGTGGCCTTGATGTCAAGGGCAGTCACTATCACCTCACCTTGGGAGTTCAGCTGTTTTGTCCATATTCGAACCAAGGCTGTAATGAGGTCAAGAGCTGAGTGGCCTTGGCGGAACTCCAAACTGGACGTCAGTGAGCAGGTTATTGCTGAGCAAGTGCTGCTTGATAGCACTGTTGATGACTCCTTCCATTACTTTACTGATGATCAAGAGTGGGGTGGTAATCGGCCAGGTTGGATTTGTCCTTTTTGTGTACAGGATATACCTGGGCAATTGTCTACATTGCTGGGTAGATGCCAGTGTTGTAGCTGTACTGGAACAGCTTGGCTAGGGGCACGGCAAGTTCCAGAGCAGAAGTTTTCAGTACTATTGCCGGTATATTGTCAGGGCCCAAACCCTTTGCAGTATCCAGTGCCTTCAGCCGCTTCTTGGTACCACATGGAATGAATTGAATTGGCTGCGTGATACTGGGGACCTCCGGAGGAGGCCAAGATGGATTATCTACTAGGCACTTCTGGCTGAAGCAAATGCTTCAGCCTTATCTTTTGCACTGATGTGCTGGGTTTCCCCATCATCGAACATGGGGATATTTGTGGAACCACCTCCTCCAGTGAGTTGTTTAATTGTCCACCACCATTCACAACTGAATGTGGCAGGACTTCAGAGCTTAGATCTGATCCGTCGGTTGTGGGTTCGCTTAGCTCTGTCTATCACTTGCTCCTTATGCTGTATGGCACACAAGTAGTCCTGTGTTATAGCTTCACCAGGTTGACACCTCATTTTTAGGTATGCCTGGTGCTGCTCCTGGCATGCCCTCCTGCACTCTTCATTGAACCAGGGTTGATCCCCTGTCCTGATGGTAATGGTAGAGTGGGGGATATGCCAGGCCATGAGGTTACAGATTGTGTTAGAGTACAATTCTGCTGCTGCTGATGGCCCACAGCACTTCCTGGCTGCCCAGTCTTAAGTTGTTTGATCTGTTCGGAATCTATCCCATTTAGCATGGTGGTAGTGCCACACAACACGATGGAGGGTATCCTCAAGGTGAAGGCGGGACTTCACTTCCACAACAACTGTGCGGTGGTCACTCCTACCGATACTTTCATGGACAGATGCATCTGCGGCAGGCAGGTTGGTGAGGATGAGGTCAAGTATGTTTTTTCCTCTTGTTGGTTCCCTCACTACCTGCCGCAGATCCACTTTAGCAGCTATGTCCTTTAGGTCTCAGCAAGCTTGGCCAGTAGTGGTGCTACCGAACCATTCTTGGTCATGGACATTGAAGTCCTCCACCCAGAGTACATTCTGTGCCCTTACCACCCTCAATGCTTTCTCCAAGTGCTGTTCAACATGCAGGAGTTGAGGGAGGGGGGTACGTGATAATCAGCAGGAGGTTTTCTTGCCCATGTTTGACCTGATGCCATAAGATTTCATGTGGTCCAGAGTCAATGTTGAAGACCCCCAGGGCAATTCCCTCCCAACCATATACTCTGCTGGGCCTGTCCTGCCTGTGGGACAGGACATACCCAGGGATGGTGATGGTGGTGTCTGGAACATTTATCTGTCAGATATAATTCCGTGGGGATGACTATGTCAGACTGTTGCTTGACTAGTCTGTGAGATAGCTCTCAATAGCCCCCAGATGTTAGTAAGGAGGACTTTGCAGGGTCAACAGGGCTGAGATTGCCTTTGTCGTTTCCGGTGCCTAGGTTGATGCAGGGTCGTTCACCTAGTGCCATTCCTTTTTTGAGACTTTGCAGCAGTTTGATACAACTGAGTGGTTTGCTAGGCCATTTCAGAGGGCATGTAAGAGTGAACCACATTGCTGTGGGTCTGGAGTCACATGTAGGCTAGACCAGGTAAGGACGGCACATTTCCTTCCCTAAAGGGCATTAGGGAATCAGGTGGGTTTTTACAACAGTCGACAATGGTTTCATGGTCACCATTAGACTTTTAATTCCAGATTTTTATTGAATTCGAACCTGGGTCCCCAGAGCATTACCCTGGTTTACTAGTCTAGTGACAATACCACTATGCCATCGCCTCCCCAGTATTTGTTGCCCATCCCTAACAGCCCTTGAGAAGGGGTGGCGAGTTGCTGTCTTGAACAACTCCAGTCTGTGTGTTGTAGGTACACCCGCAGTGCTATTAGGGAGGGAGTTCCAGGATTATGACCCAGTAACGCTGAAGGAATGGCAGTGCATTCCCAAGTCAGGATGGTGCGTGACTTGGACGGGAGCTTGCAAGTTGTGGTGTTCCCATGCAGCTGCTGCTTTTGTGCTGCTGAATCATACAAGAATCATAGAATTATTACAGCATGAAAGGAGACCATTCAGCCCAGCATGTCTGTGCCAGCTCTCTGCAAGAGCAGTACACCTAGTTTCACTCATAGGAACACAGGAAATAGGAGCAGGAGTAGGCCATTCAGTCCCTCGATCCTGCTGCACCATTCAACTAGATCATGGCTGATCTTCTACCTCAACACTATATTTCAGCAATATCCCCGTATCCTTTGATATCTTTAGAATCTAGGAATCTATCGATCTCTGTCTTGAACATACTCAATGACGGAGCCTATAAAGCCCTCGGGGTAAAGAATTCGGAAGATTCACCATCCTCTGAATGAAGAAGTTCCTCCTCATCTCAGCCCTAAATGGCCTTCCCCTTATTCTGACACTGTCTCTCCTGGTTCTAGATCCCTCATCCAGGGGAAACATGCTTCCTGCATCTACCTTACTCAGATCCTCTTGCAATAAAGGCCAACGTACAATTTGCCTTAAGAACAAAGACACCCAGGTCCCTTTGGACGTGTCCCAATCTCTCACCATTTAAGAAATACTGTACATTTCTGTTTTTCTTACCAAAGTGGATAACTTCACATTTTTACACGTTATATTCCATTTGCCATATTCTTGCCCACTCACCTAGCCTGTCTGAATCGCCTTGATGCCCCTCTGTATCCTCCTCACCACTCACATTCCCACCTAGTTTTGTGTCATCAGCAAACTTGTGGAAATATTACATTTGGTCCCCACATCCAGGTCTCGATATAGATTATGAATAGCTGGGGCTCAAGCACTGATCCTTGCGACACCCCCTAGTCACAGCCTGCCAAACTGAAAATGGTCGGTTTATTCCTACTCTCTGTTTCCTGTCCGTTAACCAATTCTCAGTCTATGCCAGTATAACACCTCCAATCACATGTGTTCTAATTTTGCGCAGTAATCTTCTGTGTGTGAGCTTACGGAAAGCATTCTGAAAATCCAAATACACCACATCCACTGGTTCCCCTTTATTAACTCTGCTAGTTATGTCCTCAAAAATCTCTAACAGGTTTGTCAAACACGATTTAGCTTTCATAAATCTATGTTGACTCTGCCCAATCCTACCATTATTTTCAATGTGACCAGTTTTCACATCCTTTACAATAGATTCTAGCGTTTTCCCTACTACTGTTGTCAGACTAGCAGGATTGTAGTTCCCTGTTTTCTCTTTCCTTCCTTTCTTAAATAGTGTGGTTACATTTGCTACCTTGCAATCTGCAGGAACTGTTCCAGAATCTCTAGAATTTTGGAAGATGATCACCAGTGCATCCACTATCCCTACGCACACCTCTTTCAACATTCTGGGATGTAGATCATCAGGCCCAGGGGATTTATCAGCTTTTAGTCCCATTAATTTCTCCGTTATCACTTTATTACAAATACTAATTTCTTTCATTTCCTCATTCACAATAGTCCCTTGGTTCTCTAGTATTTCTGGGAGATTTTTTGTATCTTCCTCTGTGAAGACAGACACAAAGTATTTGTTTAGTTTCTCTGCCATTTCCTTATTCCCCATTATAAATTCTCTTGTCTGTGCCTGTAGTGGGCCTACATTTGTCTTTGCTAATCTTTTCCTTTTTACACACCTATCGAAGCTTTTACAGCCTGTTTTTGTTTCTGGCTAGTTTACTTTCATATTTATTTTCTTTCTTAGTTTCTTGGTCCTCCTTTGTTGAATTCAAAATGCTTGTAATCCACGGGCTTCCTACATTTTTGGCGACTTTATAAGCCTTTTCTTTTAACCTTTAACTTCTCTTGTTAGCCGCAGTTGGATCACCTTTCCTGCTGGGATTTTGTACCTCAGAGGAATGTAAATTTGTTGTAAGCCATGTATTAATTCTTTAAATGCAGCCATTGCCTGTCTCCAATCATACCTTTTAATGTAGTTTCCCAATTTACCACAGCCAATTTGTCTCTCATACCTTCGTAGTTTCCTTTGTTTGGATTTAAGACCCTAGTTTCAGATTGAACTACATCATTTTCAAACTTAATGTAATATTCCTTCATATTATGGTCACTCTTCCCTAAAGGCTCCTTTACAACAAGATTATTAATTAGACCTTTCTCATTGCATAATACTAATTCTGAATTAGCCCATTCTCTAGTCAGTTCCTCAACATACTATTCTAGAAAACCATCTCGTATACTTTCCAGGAATTTGCCCTCCATAGCATTAGTGCTAATTAGGTTTACCCAGTCTATATTTAGATTGAAGACCCTCATGATTACTGTATTACCATTGTTACATGCACCTCTACTTGCCTGATTTATACTGTACCCTACCAATGTTTGCTGCCCCTTGCTGTTTCTTAGCTCTACCCAAACTGAATCTACGTCTTGATCTTGCTTTAAGATCCTCTCTCACGAATGTACTGATCTCATCCTTTATTAATAGCGCTACCCAACCTCCTTTTCCTTTTTTGCCTATTCTTCCTAAATTCTGAATACCCTTGTACATTCAGTTTCCAGCTTTGGTCAACTTGCAGCCATGTCTCTGTAATGGCAATTAGATCTTACCTGTTTGCTTCTATTTGTGCCACCAATCATTCTACCCTGTTGCAAATGCTGTGTGCGTTCAAATAGAGTGCCTTTAATTCTGTATCTTTATTATTTTTGCAACCTCTAGCCTTGTCAACTGGTATGCTCTTTAAGCTTGTACACACTGTCCCTTCCTGCCACACACTGCTTATCGTTACTCTTAATGCCACCTTATTGCCTTGCTTTGTCCTTGCTCTTTAATTGATCACATCTTCCCTCACTTGATCCCTTCCCCTCACCATTTAGTTAAAAGCCCTCTCCAGCGCCCTGGTTACATGACTTGCTGGAACACTGGTCCCAGCACGGTTCAATTGAAGACCATCCCGACAGCACAGCTCCCACTTTCCCCAGTACTGGTGCCCGTTCAGTGCGGTAATGGTTGCATATGTAAATCCTGTGTAAGCTGCTTAGAAAGTCACATTAGCCTGTGTGCTGGATTGGGGTCTCATCAGATCCAGGTGTAAATTAGAATTGATAATATTTGAATCTCAGTGATTCAGTAACGAAGGTAACCGTTGTACAGTATGTCACGGTACTGCTGATTACGCTGCTAGGCACTGCCCTTTCTGGTGCTTTCATTTCAGAAGAGAAGCTAACTCTTTTTCAAAAGCTAACTAACTTTTTTTTTGAATGGCCTCCTCCTGCGCTGTAACAATTCAGTGATTCTCTGAAAAGCAAAAATAAAGGTTCCTTAAGCCCTGCCAATAGTCTCTGTGATCGTTTTTAAAGCCCTTCCTCTTAAACTGTGTAGTTTGTATCAAAGAACACATTCAGGACCAATTGGATAAATTACTGAAACAATCGCATGAATTATGAAATTCATTTTGCATTTCTTTGGCAAGAGTGGAAAGCCCACAGGCCTGAATTTGTAAGCAAAAGGCAGCTGTGATGACAGAATACAATGTTTGAAAACGCACAGCGTGAGCATCATAGAAATTTACAGCACAAGAAGGAGGCCATTCAGCCCTTCCTGTCCATACCAGTCAAAAAAGAGCCATCCAGCCTAATCCCACTTTCCAGCTCCTGGTCTGTAGCTCTGTTGGCACTCCAGGTGTTTAAGCCTTGAGGGTTTCTTCCCTGACCACTTTTCTGACAGTGAGTTTCAGACATAAATAAAAACAGGGAATGCTGGAAAAACTCAGCTCGGTCTGAACATGCCAGCTCTGAAGAAGAGTCATACGGACTCCAAACATTAACTCCGTTTCTGTTTCCACAGATGCTGCCAGACCTGCTGAGTTCTTCCAGCATTTTTTGTTTTTATTTCAGATTTCCAGCGTCCGCAGTATTTTGCTTTTATTTTAGTGAGCTTCAGACCCTCACCGCCCTCTGGGTGAAAGCATTTCTCCTGAAATTTCCTCTAATCCTTCCGCGAACGACTCTAAATCTACGTCCCTTGTTTACTGATCTCTCTGCTAATGGAAATCATTTCCGACAATGGTCGATGCAGTGAGTTTCCCTTCCGAGAGTGAAATACCTAGCAGCCTGTTCACTATGGAAGCTCTTGTGTGTCCACATGCCAGGTGCTGGCACCACCAGGTGCTTGAATGAAAACAGAGAATGCCAACTTGGCAACTGAAAGTGAAAAGGTACCTTAGCATTCCGGGTGGGACCATCTGCAGGGATCTTGGGGAGGCAGGCATGTGGAACTTCCTACGGTTCTGATGAAACTAACTGCCTGTAACATTAGTCTCTCTTTCCAAGGCTGGCTATCCAGCTGTGCTTTGCTGAATGTTTCCTGCTCTTAGTCTAGATTCCTACATTTGTATGCTTCATCACTTATGTGGCTGCGGAGATCTGTCCGTCTCCTTGGTCACTGCAAAGCAGCGTGTGTTGTGACGTTGGGGGAGGATAGGGAGAAGGGAAAACTGGTAGTACTGTTTTCACAGATACCCAACTAAATTTGGGTTTATCAAAACATTCCCCCTGTCCTTCTCTCTTTTTTTAAAAGGTTACAACTTCTGGGCAAGATACCAGAAAATGCTAGAGGCTGACAAACCCTGTACGTGTTTTGCGCAAAGCCCTGTCTGATTGTGTTTGATAATCTGCCATTCTCATTCTAATCCAGTCCCCTGGTTAAGAATGTTGCCTGCAGGCTAGGTTTTAAGTACACCGTGGTTCCAAAGTGCTTAAAACAGCTTTCACTCCTCCAGGGACTTTGACAGCAGGATGGGAGGGTGGGAGAGATTTTGTTGCTCAGATAGCTTTGCAAGGTTCAAGCTGAGGGACCCTGGTTCAATGGAGAAATGTGACCAAGCCTAACTGTATTCTCACACAGCACCCACAAACCTGCTCTTCCAGCAAGGATCACTGGATAGTGGTCAGTCACCCATTGAATGATGGCGCTCAGCCATTGTGAATGATGCACGAGGGTCTGAATTCCTGATCTGCCCTGTGCTTCCCCTGGCGTAGTGGAGGCAGGTTCAGTGAAAGCCTTCAAAAGGGAATGAGACAGTTATCTGATAAAGGAAGAATGTGCAGGGTTACGGGGAGAAGGGAGGAGAATGGCACTAAGTGAATTGCTCAATAGGAGAGCCGGTACAGATATGATGGGCCAAATCGCCTCCTATGTAACAATTCTGTGGTAAGGTCGCTGGACTAGTAATCCAGAGGTCTAGGCTAATGCTCAGGGGACATGGGTTCAAATCCCACCACAGCAGCTGGAGGAATTCAAATTTAATTAATAAAAAATCTGGAATTGAAAGCTAGTCTCAGTAATGGTGACCATGAAACTATCATCGATTGTTATAAAAACCCATCTGGTTCACTGATGTCCTTTAGGGAAGAAAATCTGCCATTCTTACCCAGTCTGGCCTACATGTGACTCCAGATCCACAGCAATGTGGTTGACTCTTAACTTCCCTCTGAAATGGTCTAGCAAGCCTGTTAAAGGACAATTAGGGATGAGCTACAAATGCTGTCCTTATCAATGATACCCAGATCTCATGAAAGAATTTTTAAAAAGTCCTTAATGATAGAAGTTAATGACAGGAGACATTTACCCTTTATGTTTGTACCACCTCCTTGCTAGAGCGATCCAAACCTCATCTCACTGTCCTGCTGTCTCCTCATAGTCCTATCTTTTTCTCCGCTTTGAGTATTTGTTCACCTTTCCCTATAGGTACATTAGTCACAGTCTCATCCAATCCCTAGCAGAAAAGCACTCCATTCTTCAATAATTTTCCGTGTACATTCTGCCTCTCTCACTCTCTTTCTGTCTCTCACTAACATAGTGCATTTTAAAAATTTAACCTTTCATTGGATGTGGACACCACTGGATAGGCCAGCATTTATTGCCCATCCCTAATTATCCTTAAGAAGGTGGTGGTGGGCTGCCTTCTTGAACCGCTGCAGTCCATGTAGTGTAGGTACACCCACAGTGCTGTTAGGGAGGGAGTTCCAGGATTTCGACCCAGTGACTGTGAAGGAACGGCAATATATTTCCAAGTCAGGGTGGTGTGTGGCTTGGAGGGAAACTTGCAGTTGAAGTTGTTCCCATGTGCCTGCTGCCCTTGTCCTTCTAGGTGATAGGGATCACGAATTTGGAAGGTGCAGTCAAAGGAGGCTTGACGAGTTGCTGCAGTGCATCTTGTGGATGGTACACACTGCTGCTACTGTGCATCAGTGGTGGAGGGCCTGAATGTTTAAGGTATTGTATGGAGTGCCAAACCAGCAGACTGTTTATCCTGGATTTTGCCAAGCTTCTTGAGCATTGGTGGAGCTGCACTCACCCAGGCAAGTGGAGAGTATTCCATCACATTTCTGACTTGTGCCTTGTAGGTGGTGGACAGGCTTTGGGGAGTCAGGAGGTGAGTTACTTGCCGCAGAATTCCCAGTCTCTGACCTACTCTTGTAGCCATGGTTTTTATATGGCTAGTCCAGTTCAGATTCCAGTCAATGGTAACCCCAAGGATAATATTACCAATTGTAATAACCCCTTGCCTTGGCCAGGATCAGCCAGTAGCACAGACTGATGATTGAAGCTGTAGCCTTATTGGCCAGGATACCTCCGACAATTTCTAATCGTCGGACTAGTGTATTATGAATACATCACGATTACTGAAATGCATAGCTGAAACAGCCAGCTAGTTAACCTTTCGAATTCAGACATTTTTTAAAACAAAAATTATACTTTCTACGCTGTACAAAGTGAGATGTATTGCTGATGGAACTTTCTATTTTAGACACCCAATGCTAACATTAAGCCCAGTTGTGGCTCAGTTGTTAGCATGCTCGTCTCTGAGTCACGAGGTTCCAGGTTCAAGTTCCAGGGCTTGAGCACAAAACCTGAGACTGACACTCCAGTGCAATCCTGCAGGAGTGATGCATGTCGAGGTGCCAAATTTCAATGAGACATGAAACTGAGGCCCCATCTGCCTGCTTGTGAAAGGTACCATTATGAAAGGTACCATTACACTATTTTGAAGAAGAGCAGGGGAATTCTCCCCAGTGTCCTGGCCAATACTTATTCCTCAATCAACATCACACAAACAGATTATCTGGTCATTACATTGCTGTTTGTGGGATTTTTGCATTGCCCAAATTAGATGCTGCATTTCCTACATTACAACTGTGACCACCCTTCAAAAGCATTTAATTAGCTGTAAAGTGCTTTGAGCTATCTGGTGGTCATGAAAGGGATGATAGGCCAAGTTAGCAGCTAAACATCACACCCATGCTCCAGAGTACCAACTGTGGGAGATTAACTGAAGCTCACTGTTATTGCTAGCTGAACTGTAGTTAGTGCACTGACTATTTTGGTGAACTGATCATTTAAAAACCCTGATATTAGGAGATTATTTTATATTTAAGCCTGGTTGTATTTCAATACTTACGTTTGAGTCAGGATTTTATCTGGTGGGAGGGCGGTGGAGGGGAATGAACAGTTCAGTGTTTGGCTCACTATAAATGCTGCACAGTAGCTGGGAGTGTGATTGCAGAAACAACCTTGTAGTACCCTCTATAACTCACGTGATAGTGTGGCAACGTAATCCTTCGCTAATTACAGCGCATTGGTAATTACAGTAGAAAGAGCTGCAATGTCCTCAGAGAAGTATATCTTCAAAGCTAACGAGGCAAGATGGGACACTTAAGCAATTGTTATTCGTTCTTTGTTTTAATCTTCTCTGCTTTTGCCATCTGTCACTCCGGGAGGAGGGGGTCTTGTGGTAGTATCCCTACTTCTGGGCCAGAAGCTCTGGGTTCAACCCTCACGCCAGGTCTCATTGGCTATGGAAGGAGTGGTCATGACACAGTTCAATGGGCTGTTAATCAGCCTGTTAATCCTTCCACAAACTCTCAACTATTCCCCAAAGGGGGAAAAAAAAGTGTGAAGATATGCTTAAGAGAAAAACTCCAGCAGGAGAGTTTCTTCAGCCGCTATCCACATCATAAATATTTTTTTATTCCTTCATGGGATGTCGGTGTCGCTGGCTAGGCCAGCATTGGTTGCCCTTCCCTAATTACCCCAGAGAAGGTGAGCTGCCTTTTTGAACCGCTGGAATCCCTGCAGTGTAGGCACACCCGCAGTGCTGTTAGGGATTTCTAGGATTTTGACCCAGTGACAGTTAAGGAACGGCCAATATATTTCCAAGTCAAGATGGTGAGTGGCTTGGACAGGACTTCCAGGTGGCGGTGTTATCCTAACCCATTGTGTTACAATGTCACTACAGAGATTAGAGTAATACTGCCCACCACTGACCCACCACCTGCTCCTGACACTTATCCTCCCCCTTTCCTCTCAGCTTTACTTACCCAAGTGTCAACCATTTGTGTGTGGTTCAAGTCCCTGTTCAGAGACTTGAAAGCAAAGCTCAAGGTTGACACTCCGGTGCCAGTACCCAGGGAGCACTACACTCTCGGCCTTTCAGATGAGGTGTTAAAGCACGGTCTCTTGTACTCTAAGGTAAGTGCAAAAGATCCCATGGAACAGTTTCGAAGGGCAATTTTCCCTGGTGTTCTGCCCAATATTTATCCCTCAATCAGCATCATTAAAACAGATTACTTGGTCATCCCATTGCTTTTTGTGGGAGCTTGCAGTGCGCAAATTAGCTGCCATATTTCCTACAACACTTCGAAAGAGCTTCATTGGCTGCAAAATGCTTTGGGGCATCCTGAGGTCGTGAAAGGTGCTATAGAAAGGGTGTTCCACAGCTCTTGTCTCCTCAGTATCTTCAACTTCAGGGTAGACAGCTGGTTTCTCAGTGTCTTTCCTGGAAAACTCTGAGGTAAACCACACACCAAAAAGTAGTTTATTTTTCCTCATTTTTCCCTGCTGTCTTGTATGTTCACAACATGTGATAGAGGACTAAACTTTGAGTTTAAATACATTTTGTTCTGCATATTTCTGTTTAAATTTGTTTTCAGGATAATGTTGTTAAGGCCACATTTATTGCCAATCCCTAGTTGTCCTCAAGTGATGGTGGTGGGCCTTCCCTCTTCAACCACGATAGTCCATGAGCGCAATTGTGGGGGAATTGGCAGTAAATATTGCCTGGTCACCCACCTATATAATTCATCATCTGCAGAACCAAGCAGGGTGGTTTCGTAGACATTAGGGGCACTATTCATGCAGGAGTGGAGAGTTCTCAAACATCCTGGCAGCAATGCTCCCCCTAACATCCGCGAAAACATTAGCTGGTCGTTCACATAATTGCAGCTTGTGGGATCTTGCTGCATGTAAAGTGGCTGGCCAGCAGACCATGACTGTACTATCATGTGAAGTACTTTTGGGATTGAGGGATGTGATAAAATGCTATTTAAATTCAAAAACCTTTCAGATGTGCTGGGAAGGAACTTAAGGCCCTGCGTGACCCTGGGTCCCTCGTCTCTTGTTTCCCTTCTAATTTTCTGCCCGCCTTTTGTGAAGGAGCTGACTGTTCCTACTACACTGTTTCATGGGCATTACATCTTTCTAGAATGCATGGGCACTCCCAAGTATGGGTTTAGGTGAAGAATTTCACCAGGTTATTTGGCTGTAGGGGCAGTTCTGTCTTTATTTCTCCTTTCCTGCTCAGGTTGAAAGGACAATTTTGGCTGTTCGCCCCCTTCCCCATTTGAGAGGAGCTGACTCATCCCAGACTACGAAATAAATCTAGGACCTCTGGTCTGTATGGCCAAATAAAACAGCAGGTAGTGCTTACTTTCATTTAGCCTTTGGGAAAGCTTAAGGCATTGTCTTTTCCATGACAGGCAGCTCACATCAATACAAATGAATATTTAATTCCCGCTAATGGACTGTTTACCTCCTGTGCATAGGGCCCGGTGCGTCATGTCCACAATGGTGCAGTTAAATGAAAAGCTGAGTGCGGACGAGATCATTACCGGCACCAAGCAGGTCATCCAGGGGTTGGAGGCACTGAGGAACGAAAACAATGCCATCCTACAGAACCTACAAGAAACACTGAATGGTCTGACTGAAGATGAAGAAGCTCACCTGGTGGAAGAGAAGACCTGTCTGGTCCAGAGATCACTGGAGATGATTGAGCTGGGGCTAAGTGAAGCACAGGTAGGACTGAATATTAAATTACAAGGTGACACTACACAAAACTGGGATTGTATTCCCAAGAATTTATAGAATAGAATGGTTACTGCACAAAAGGAGGCTATTAAGCCCATCAAGTCCATGCTGGCTTTCTGAAAGAGCATTTAGCTAGTCCCACTCCACCATCCTTTACTTGTACTCATGCAATTTTTTTCCCTTGTGCTTACCAATTCCTTTATGAAAGCCACAATTGAATCCACCTCCACCACTATTTCAGGCAGTGCATTCCAGATCCTAACCTCTTGCTGCGTAATCTTATGTCACCTCTGGTACTTTTGCCATTCATCTAAAACCTGTGTTCTCTGGTTCTCGACCCTTCTGGTAATAGTTTCTCCCTATCTACTCTTGTCTAGATTTTTATGATTTGGAACACCTCTATCAAATCTCCTCTCAACATTCTCTTTTCTAAGGAGGACAACCCCAGCTTCTCCAATCAGTCTAAGTGGCCAACCAAGTCCCTCACCCCTGGAACCATTCTCATGAATCTTTGTTGCACCCTCTCTAAAGCCTTGACATCCTTCCTGAAGTGAGGTGCTCAGAGTTGGATACAATACTCCAGTTAAGGCCATATCAGTGTTTTATAAAAGTTCATTATAGCTTCCTTTCTTATGTACACTCTTTGCCTCTAGCTATAAATAGGATTCCGTATGTTATTCTAAACTTTTCTCAAACTGCCCTTCAACAATCTCGTACTCATAAACCTCCAATTCTCTCTGTTCTTGCACCCCTTTTAGAATTAAACTGTTTAGTTTATATTGCCTCTGCTCATTCGTTATTGGAAATTTATGGGGTGGTTTGATCAAGTTTTCAAAATATTAAGGGGAACTGATATGGTAGACAGACAGGAACTGTTTCCACTGGTTGGGGATTCTGGGACTAGGGGTCATGGTCTAAAAATGGGAGCCAGACCTTCCAGGAGTGATGTTAGGAAACACTTCTACATACAAAGGTGGGACAAGTTTGGAACACTTCCACAAATGGCAATTAATGCTAGATCAATTGTTAATTTTAGAACTCTGATAGATTTTTGTTCTTCAAAGGTATTAAGGGGTATGGGACATAGATAGGTATTTGGAGTTAGGTCACAGATCAGCCATGATCTCATTGAATGGTGGAACAGGCTTGCAGGGCTGAATGGCCTCCTCCTGTTCTATGTTCCCAAGAATGCTCATTTTTCAAGGGTTGTAGCACTTGTGGATTTTCAAAGATACAGAAATGCAAAGTACTCCTTCAAAGAGAAGAAAATTATGGGGTATGATTTCCAATTGGCACTGTCCCTGTACACACTGAGCACATTCTTGAGTCCCTCTGTTTTTACACAATTACACACCCCTGTACTCTCACCAGGTACTCCTTCGTTTTCTTAGCCCATGTGCATCCTCCCTCCTCAACCTCGCTGATCCTGAAGCTTACAGCTCCTCTTGTACCAACATTCTCAATTATTCCAACTGACCGGTGAACATTCCATCTTGGTGCCGATAAATGAGTGGAGCTGATGGGCGTGGACATGATTGTCACCATTGGCACCGGGTACACCACCCAGAGGCAGGAGGCACTTATAGGGGAAAAATAACACCACCCTGCAGGGAAAAATACCAATCCGTCTGGAGTGCGTTCCTGGATTTTGCTTCTCCTATCATCCCTCCACAGGCCTGTCCTTCCCTCTGCTGTGGAAGGATGATAGTCGTACTTCACCATCCATTCCGGGTGAACACTTTGATACGAAGAGGCACCACTTGTGCTTACCCACTAGGGGAGATGCAAACTAAACCTGTGGTTTTGACTAATAGATCCCTGAACTGTTAAGAAATCAAACTCCTCGAGACAATGCTTGGCTGGAACATTTCACTAAATAAGCTTAAGCAACTAACACCAACTTGGTTGGATGGGCACCTTACCTCAGCAACTTCAAACCCTTTCTTGAACGACTGTAGTGTTTAAAAACCTGACAGGCGCCTGTAAGTGAAAATTTCACAGCACCTTCCGCAAATGAATGACTTCAATGCACATTCCTCCAAAGATCTTGAATCTAATCTTTAGATCCTGCTTTTTGTTGACTTTTTTTCCCCAAAGTTGGTTTAAAGCCGTAAGGTTTTACAGAAAAGCCGACATAGAGAGGGTGAAACCTTTCTCCTTAATGTTGTGAAAATAATCAGATCCCGAGGCATTTGACAAGGATGTGTCTTCACATTGCAACGCTGCAGTACCAGTTACTGGATCGCTCGAGTTTCTCTGAGCCATGGAGACAACAGTGCTCCCTCTAGCAGTACAAAACTGCATCATTTCTGTTTACTCCACAGGCCCAACAGCCTTCATGTTGCTGCAGATCCTGACTCCTGGACATAACAGACCCCAAACCTCTATTGAACAGCATGTTGGCCCTAAAATATTTACCGTTTAATGTTCTCTTCTTCAGAGAAGCAGGAAATAGAGAAGCCATTGAAGTGAGTTTCTGGGGGAGCTGGAGGCATTTGGTCGACTTGCCCATGTGTTTTTATTCTTGATCTATATTTCAGGTGGTGACCGCTCTGTCGACCCATCTCAGCACCGTGGAGGCAGAGAAGCAGAAGCTACGAGCACAGGTGCGTCGGCTGTGCCAGGAGAACCAGTGGTTGCGGGATGAGCTGGCTGGCACCCAGCAGAAGCTGCAGAAGAGCGAGCAGATGGTGGCACAGCTGGAGGAGGAGAAGAAGCATCTTGAATTCATGAACCAAATCAAAAAGTACGACGAGGAGGAGGCAGGGGTACGTCAAAGAGCAGCGCCACAAATAAATACTCGAAAGGGAGGAAATTTGAAAGGGGCTCTGGGGAAAGGGCAGGGGTGTGGGACTAATTGAAACCCTTTCAAGGAGCCAGCACAGGTACCATGGTCAGAATGGCCAACACCTGTGCTGTATGATTTGATGAATTTTTTTTTATATTTCTTCCCTTTTTTCCTGCCTTCTGACAAGAAGGTGCTGACTCCATCAGAACCCTAGCTCTATAGGGGCAGCACCCCTCTGGGCACCATGCCAAAGCGCCAATTCTTCATGCCTCAACTTGGCATGTGTTGACAGCTAACCGTGCCCTCTTGTGATCTCCATGTGTGCGCCGCGTCTCTATTTTAAAATGTACCCTTAATTAGGTTGGTTGCAAGCTCCGGCACTCTGTGGCGCCAGACCTTGCCAGGAGATGGGAACCGACTCCAGAATGCAACGCTCAAAGGCAGACGGCAACCATTGTTGGGCTTGCCATTTCCTTGCAGAATAGAACAGGCAGGAGTTCAGAGGACCAGCAGCTCTTTGGTGCAGAGAATTGGCCAAACGGTCAATGAAAAGGTACAGGGCCCAACCATGTGTGAATACGATTCTGTCTGCTTTTCTAACTCTTTCACAAACTGCTATGTTCAACAATTTTGTGCTCACAAACCTCCAATTCTCTCTGTTCTTGCACCCCTTTTAGAATTAAACTGTTTAGTTTATATTGCCTCTGCTCATTTGTCATTGGAAAATTATGGGGTGGTTTGATCAAGTTTTCAAGATATTAAGGGGAGCTGATAAGGTAGACAGAGAGGAATTACTTCCGCTGATTGCGGAGTCTGGGACTAGGGGTCACGGTCTAAAAGGACATCTAGAAGGACAAGGAAGCAGATAGATGGGAACACGACCACCTGGAAGTTCCCCTCCAAGTCTCTCGCCATCCTGACTTGGAAATATATGGCGTTCCTTCACTGTTGCTGGGTCAAAACCCTGGACCTCCCTAACAGCACTGTGGGTGTACCTACACCCCATGGACTGCAGTGGTTCAAGAAGGCGGGTCACCACCACCTTCTCAAGGGCAATTAGGGATTGGCAATAAATGCTGGCCCAGCCGGCGATGCCCACATCCCATGAATAAATTCAAAAAAACTTTTTTCCAACCATTTAACTTCAGCAGAAGCATTACTTAATTACTTGCTTCACTCCCAACAGCCATGCACTAGTTTGTTCCTTTCTCCTGACCTGCGATTTGAAAATTGCCTTCTCGCCCTCCCCAGCCCATAAGCAAGCTCCTCAAGAAGCTTAGAAGGCAGTTAATTGGAGGTGAGCGGGTTGCCGACTTCCCCCACTACACTTCGAAAATAGCAGTGCTTTCGGAGGCTTCAAAAGACGGACACCCACCCAGGAGCGCTGCTTTCAAAGCGCACCCACACCCAACCTCGCCCCACAGGTAATTGAAAATCAAGCCTTCTTTATCAGGGGTCACTTTCACAGCCACAAGATACCCCAAAGGACTTTACCATCAACGAAGAGCCTTTTGAGGTGTAATCACTGTTGTAATATATTTCTTAATCTCTTATGACTGTTCTCCCCACTTCCCTTCTCTATTTAACAGGAAGATAAAGTCAGTGTGTTCGCAAAGGGTCCACTGGATGACCTGTTCCCCAGCGAGGATGAGCCGACTCAACGTACGTACACTGCAAACCTTACGGGAGCTAACTTTTGAATTTTATTGCTCCTATTTTGAAAGGAAATTCAGTTCCTCCCCCCACTAAGTCCCGACGCAAGCTTCTCGGTTGTTGCTTCCGATCACAGCAAAACTCAAGTGTCAGGGAATTCCGGTAGGGTTTCTTCAGACAGAGGACATGTGAACGAGCACACAAAACAAACTGTGTGCGCTGGTAGATGAGCAGGAAGCTTTTTTTGGAAAAATCCCAAAACGAAAAGCAGGCAAGTTCCTGCACCTGAAAGATGAAAGGTTTGATAAAAGATATGGAGACATCTCGCAGAAAAAGGGTGGGGATAATTGAAGGTGAGGGACTGAAATATGTTGCTATTTGTTATTTTGTACTATTTTAAATACTTGGTTGGATTTGATGAGGTTGAAGTTTATAGAGAGCTAGATGGCTGAGTCATTTCAGCATTTTTTTTTACAGATTAAGTAATTAGTGTTTCTTTTTCCTATCCTACTTGAACAGTCTCCCTTGCTCCAGTGATTCTTTTAGAAAGAAATGAACTCTCAGAAGTTTGGGGTGATGTTTGACAAGGCCGCCCACATTCCTAGATGCCCTGCAAAGGTGGGAGCGAGCTATCTTCTGCAGTGATCATTTGTACAGCTGAGTGGCTTGCTACTTCATTAAGAGCTAACTACAGTATGGTATGCAGGTGACGTAAGAAGTTAAGAAGGCAAATGGAATGTTGCCGTTTATTGCAAGGGGAACAGAGTGTGAAAATAGAAAAGTTATGCTAGTGTACAGTTGGTGAGACCACATCTGGAGTACTGTGTACAGTTTTGGTGTCCTTACTTAAGAAAGGATATATAATTGCATTAGAAGCAGTTCAGAGAAGGCTCATTTGACTGATTCCTGGGATGAAGGGGATACATTATGAGGAAAGGTTAAGCCTGTGACCATTGGAGTTTAGAAGAATGAGAGGTGACCTGATTGAAACATATAAGATCCTGAGGGGACTTGACAGGGTGAATGCTGAGAGGATCCTCTTGTGGGGAACCTAGAAGCATGGGAGACAGTTTAAAAATTGGCGGCCTCCCATTTAAGACAGAGGTGAGGAGAATATTTTTCTCTCAGAGGACGTTAGTCTGTGGAATTCTCTTCCCCAGAAAGCAGTGGAGGCTGGGCCATTGAGTATATTCAAGGCAGAGTTAGATAAATTTTTGATAGACAAGGGAGTCAAGGTTATGGGAGACAGACATGAAAATGGAGTTGAGGCCACAATCAGATCAGCCATGATTTTACTGAATGGTGGAGCAGGCTCGAGGGGCCAAATGGCCTACTGCTGCCCCCAATTCTTGTGTTGTTGTATAACTTGAGACTAGAGTCACGTATAGGCTAGATAGGGTCGAGATGGCAGGTACCCTTCCCTGAAGGACATTGTCTCAGAGGGTGGGTTCAGCTTTTTTGATCTGAGATGAGGGGATTTTTTTTTTATGTTCAAGAGTGTTATGAAGTTTTGAAATTCTTTATGGGGAAGGGCTGTGGATGTCCTGTCACTGAGTATGTGTAGGACAGGCCACTAACAGAATCACGGGGTAGGGCAGGAAAGTGGCATTAATGTAAAAGATCAGCCATGATCTGCTTGAATTCAGGAGCAGGCTGGAGGGGCCCATTGGCTCACCCCTGCTCCTGTTCCTTTCAAAGACATGAGTGAACTGTTTGGGTTTTTACAATAACCCACACTTGCAGTGAATTTGTTACTGGTGCCAACCCACAAGTTACCAGTTTGATGGCACTCAGTTTGTCAAATTGGCATATCCGGGCTTGACAAAGGAGATCTGAATTGCAAGCTCAACACCATAATCACTGCAGCACCATAGCTGAGCATCATCTGTGTCAATCATTGCTTCACAATTCCCATGGTAGCTCAGTTAATAAAGGCATGGATTGCTACTGAGCTCTCTGTTCATCCTTTAAGGTGAAAACGACTATGTACAGCGTAGAGGTGTTAGGTGGGCACATAGCTGACTGCAAAGGCCGATCCGTGCCTGGAAGGTTCTGCTGCAAATAGGTCAGGATACTGCAGACAGTTTGGCTCAGGATTGCCTCTCCTTGTGTTTTCTCCCTGTGTCCGATATGCGCTTGATTTCAAAGGAGGCCGTACTTTTTTATCATTGCGCCAAGTGCCGCGATCCTGGGTGAACTTCCCCCGGGACTCAGAAGTCAATATCAAAACTCCTAACTGAAGCTGCTGAGCTTTACAGGCCAGAAAGGTCCCATGTTTGACCCCAACCTGCGATGAATTAATTAATTAGTTGAAGTGGCTGCTGGGGTTGCTTGCCCTTGAGAATTTGGCATTGAGTCGCCTTCTTGATCCACTACAGTCCCTGAGGTGTAGGTACACCTACAGTGCGGTTATAGGGGGAGTTCCAGGATTTTGATCTAGTGACACTGAAGGAACGGCGATATGTTTTAAGTCAGGGTGATGTGTGATTTGGGGGGAGGCTTTCTGGTGGTGGTGTTCCCATGCCTGTTGCCCTTGTTCTTCTAGGCAGTAGAAGTCACAGGTTTGGAAGGTGTTGTCAAAAGAACCTTGGCGAGCTGTTGCGGTGCATCTTGAATATGGTCAACACTTCAGCCAGTGTGCTGGCGGTGGAGGGAGTAAATATGTAAGGTGGTGGATGGGGTACCAATCAAGCAGGCTGCTTTGTCCTGGATGGTATTGAGCTTCTTGAGTGTTGGAGCTGCACTCATCCAGGCAAGTAGAGAGTATTACATCACACTCCTGACTTGTGCCTTGTAGATGGTGGATAGGCGTTGGGGAGTCAGGAGGTGAGTTACTCATCACAGGATTTCCAGCCTCTGACCTGCTCTTGTAGCCACAGTATTTATATTAGAGAAGCTAGGACTGTTTTCCCTAGACAAAAAAAGGTTGAGAGGAGATTTCCTAGAGGTTTTCAAAATCATGAGGGGTCTGGACAGAGTAGATAGGGAGATAAAAAAGTAAAATGCTGGAAAAACTCAGTGGGTCTGGCAGTATTTTTTGACTATTCTTCAGAGTTTACCTCAGCTCTGAAGAAGAGTCAGACAGACTCAAAACCTTAACTCTGTTTCTCTCTCCACAGATGCTGCCAGACTTGCTGAGTTTTTCCAGCAATTTCTGTTTTTATTTCAGATTTCCAGCATCTGCAGCATTTTATTTTTATTTTAGTAGAGAGGGAGAAACTGTTCCCATTCGTGAAAGGACCGAGAATGAGAGGGCACAGATTTAAAATAATTGGCAAAAGAAGCAAAAGTGATATGAGGAGAAACTTCATTTATGCAGCGAGTGGCTAGGGTTTGGAATGCGCTGTCTGAGAGTAGGGTGGAGGCAGGTTCAATTGAAGCATCCAGAAGCAAATTAGACTGTTACCTGAAAAGGAAGATTGTGCAAGAGAAGGTGGAGGAATGGCACTAAGTGAGTTGCTCATTCATAGATCTGGTGCAGACATGATGGGCCAAATGGCCTCCTTCAGTGCTGTAACAATTCTGTCATTCTGTGATTTGGCTGGTCAGGTAAATTCCGGTCAGTGGTCAGTTTGGACTGAGGACATTGGCTTTGGCAGTGACGCCTCTGTAATTGAATAATCTGTCAATACTTGTTGCCTAAACTAAGTAAGATCTCCTTGAAAGAGGTAAGTGAGAGCATCCTGTACCCCTGTGAACACAAGTCATTGTGGGGATGGAAGACAATTTGTAATAGGAAGTAGTGTCTATTAAACGGAAGAGAGGGCACTGGAAACTGAAGTGATTTATTTGTGTGCTTGTGTGTTGCAGTGCATCAGCCACACAGCAGTGCAGCAGCTGCTGCCCAGCAGGGCGGGTATGAGATCCCAGCACGACTGCGAACATTGCACAACCTGGTCATACAGTATGCTTCACAAGGCCGCTATGAAGTGGCTGTTCCACTCTGTAAACAAGCACTGGAGGACCTGGAGAAAACGTCAGGCCACAACCACCCCGACGTGGCCACCATGCTAAATATTCTCGCCTTGGTGTACAGGTATGATCCCTTTATTGCTCCAGAACCACACTGCAAGCTTACTTAATAATACTGACAATAAGGATAATAGGAATGAGATTACACTTAGGTCAATGATATATTGACCTATACCAGGAGGTCCCCAGGAGCGTGTCAGTATTTACAAAGGGTCCCCAGGAGTGTGTCAGTGTTTACAGAGCATCCGCAGGAGTGTGTCAGTGTTTACATAGGGTCCCCAGGAGTGTGTCAGTGTTTACAGAGGGTCCCCAGCAGTGTGTCAGTGTTTAAAGAGGGTCCCCAGGAGTGTGTCAGTATTTACAGAGGGTCCCCAGGAGTGCGTTAGTAGTTGCACCTTGTGTGATATGCTTACTTAAAACATTAACTTGCTTTCTTTGTTCTGACCACAGCTGACCATTTAGTACAAATGCAGAGCATGCAGAGATATTAGTGACAGGGGTGGGGCCCGCTCGCCGACACATAAAATGACGCGTGGTGACATCAGGCAGAACTCCCAACGTCACCGCGCACCATTTAAATTTTCAGGAAGGCAGGGGCGCAGCAAAATCAGTTGCGCACCCGCCAACCTTTCAGTGGCCAATTGAGGCCATTGACAGAGTCAATTAAGTAATTAAAGGACCTGCCCGTCCAACCTTACGGTTGGCGGGCAGGCCAGGAGCCCCAGCGCGAATTAGAAAAAGCATGAAACCTCATCCACGGGCGGGGTGAGGTTTCATGTAGGCTTTTAAAAATTATAAGAAAGTTTTTGTAAAAATTATGGACATGTCCCAACTCATGTGACAGTGTCACACAAGGGGACATGTTAGGGAAACTTTATTTTTCTATTTTAAGCTTTTTGACATTTACAGTCAATGTCCCTGAGACTGCACTTAGCCTCAGAGGGATGAGTGCGCCCTATCGTGCACATGCGTGAAAGAGCACACTCGATTTTGGGAAACCCCCCCTGTCCACACAGGGAGTGCACAGCACTGCGAACGTTATGCTGGGTGGGCCTTAATTGGCCCACCCATGTAAAATGGCGCTGCGCCCCCAATTGGGGGCGCTGATTGGAAGTGCACCTGTGCGCGCCTGCCCATCAACTCCCCCCCCCCCACGATTGGGGGAAAATCCTGCCCTAGGTTTCTGCATCCTTTCTCTATTTATTGAGTTACTGGCGTGTTGGCTCTGCTGGAGTATACTCTCCTTTTAAAAAGTATTTCTGTTGAGTTTTTTTTAAGCAGCCCACCTCTTCATTGATAACAGATGTGTGGTGTATTTTTTATTAAAAAAACAATATTTTAATAGAAAATTTCTGTATTGGTACCTGGGACCTGGAAGCAGGACAGTATTTGCAGTGGGATCCCCAGGAGTGTCAGACATTGCAAGGGTCCCCGGAGAGCGTCGATATTTGCAGGGGGTGCCCGGGAGCATGTCAACATTTACAGGGGGTCCCCAGGGAATGGGTCAATATTTGCAGGGGGTCCCCGGGAATGGGTCAGTATTTACAGAGGGTCCCTGGGAGTGTGTCAGTGTTTGGACGGGGTTCCCAGGAGTGTGTCAGTTATTGGCAGGGGGGTGCGTAGGAGTGCATCAGTAGTTGCAGGAGGACCCAGGAGTGTGTCAGTAGTTGCAGGAGGACCCAGGAGTGCGTCAGTAGTTGCAGGAGGACCCAGGAGTGTGTCAGTAGTTGCAGGAGGACCCTGGAGTGTGTCAGTAGTTGCAGGAGGACCCAGGAAGTGTGTCAGTAGTTGCAGGAGGACCCAGGAGTGTGTCAGTAGTTGCAGGAGGACCCAGGAGTGTGTCAGTAGTTGCAGGAGGACCCAGGAGTGTGTCAGTAGTTGCAGGAGGACCCAGGAGTGTGTCAGTAGTTGCAGGAGGACCCAGGAGTGCGTCAGTAGTTGCAGGAGGAGCCAGGAGTGTGTCAGTAGTTGCAGGAGGACCCAGGAGTGTGTCAGTGGTTGCAGGAGGACCCGGGAGTGCATCAGTAGTTGCAGTGGGTCCACAGAAGTGCGTCAGTCATTACAGGGGGTCCCCGGGAGTGCATGTGTGCGTGTGTAATAGTAATTGCCTTATCATTTAAAGACAGTATAGGGCTCTGCTGCCAGTCCTCTCCTTACCCTACAGCAGCTATATGCTGTGTCTGCACAGGCTCCCTATCTAGTTGTCAGGGATTAAGTGTGGCAGAATGGCTCCTTTTCACACAAGGCAAATACCAACTGAGCCATTAAGCGTTGGCACTCTTAAAGCAACACACCAGTCTTAGAGTTGATAAAGAAACTAAAATAGAAATATTGGTAAACTGTTAAATCTAACTTCCAGTTCTGATGTAAGGTAATCGACCTGAAAGTTCAACTCTGCTTCTCTCTCCACAGCTGCTGCCAGACCTGCCGAGTATTTTCAGCATTTTCTGTTTGTATTTCCGATCTCAAGCAGCCACAGTGGTTTACTTTTGTTAAAGTACCACCGTCATTAGGTGCATATTTATGTTGAAATTAAGATTATGCCTTGATCTGGGTGCTGAGTATTGGGGAGATCTTTGTCCCACAGCCCGTGTCTTCTTTTAGTTGGGAATTTGTGTCTAAATAGCACCTGCAAAAATCTGAACCAAAAGCAGTATTTTTTTTAATTTCCCTCAAACTTCTTCAATGTAGAAGGTGAATTTTGGCAGCAGATTAACTATATTTAGTTCTTTAAGAAGATCATGAATACCTGAAGGAATTAATGCTGTTGAGTTTACAGAAGGTCATCAAGATTTTAAAAGGCTAGCCTTAATCCGAGAATTGGATTAGTGCTTTTCAATTCACTCAGAGGCACTTTGTGTTCTTTCTAATATATTCCCAGAAGAGCATTTTGATCTTAAAGATAATTTTTCTCCTGACACTTTTGCCGAAGGTGCTTTTATATCAGAGATAAAAACAAAAAACTGCGGATGCTGGAAATCCAAAACAAAAACAGAATTACCTGGAAAAACTCAGCAGGTCTGGCAGCATCGGCGGAGAAGAAAAGAGTTGACGTTTCGAGTCCTCATGACCCTTCGACAGAACTGTTCTGTCGAAGGGTCATGAGGACTCGAAACGTAAACTCTTTTCTTCACCGCCGATGCTGCCAGACCTGCTGAGTTGTTCCAGGTAATTCTGTTTTTGTTTTGTGCTTTTATATCATGCTGCTTCTGACCCTGACCAGTTTCCTCAGCTGTTAGGACCATTACAAAAGCACTTGCAGAATCGGGTGCAGTGTCTGCGAAGGGATATTTTCACCATGGTCAAACTTGACAGCAAGGGTGTCCCATATTCTTTACTTGACGGTGAAGTTGCCGGGATTTGCCAAGGCCAGCAGCCAGAAAGCAAACGCCATTGTAGTGGCGATTACAGGAGGCTGCAGAAGGGTTTGGACAGGTTAGGAGAATGTGCAAAGAAGTGGCAGATGGAATACAACATGGGGAAGTGTGAGGTCATGCACTTTGGTAGGAAGAATAGAGGCATAGACTATTTTCTAAATGGGGAGCGAATTCAGAAATCTGGAGTGCAAAGGGAATTGGGAGTCCTAGTTCAGGATTCTCTTAAGGTTAGCTTGCAGGTCGAGTCGGTAGTTAGGAAGGCAAATGCAATATTGGCATTTATTTCTAGAGGACTATAATATAAAAGCAGAGATGTGCTGCTGAGGCTTTATAAGACTCTGGATAGACCACATTTAGAATATTGTGAGCAATTTTGGGCCCCGTATCTCAGGAAGGATGTGCTGGCCCTGGAGAGGGTCCAGAGGAGGTTTACGAGAACGATCCCAGGAATGAAGGGCTTAACATATGAGAAACGTTTGAGGACTCTGGGTCTATACTCGATGGAGTTTAGAAGGATGAGGGGGGATCTGATTGAAACTTACAGAATACTGAAAGGCCTGGATAGAGTGGATGTGGGGAAGATGTTTCCATTAGTAGGAGACACCAGGACCTGAGGGCACAGCCTCAGAGTAAAGGGAAGACCTTTTAGAACAGAGATGAGGAGAAACTTCTTTAGCCAGAGATTGGTGAATCTATGGAATTCATTGCCACAGAAGGCTGTGGAGGCCAGGTCATTGAGTGTATTTAAGAGCGAGATAAATAGGTTCTTGATTGGTAAGGGGATCAAAGGTTACGGGGAGAAGGCGGGAGAATGAGGTTGAGAAACTTATCAGCCATGATTGAATGGCGGAGCAGACTCGAAGGGCCGAGTGGCCTAATTTCTGCTCCTATGTCTTGTGGTCTTATTGTAAAGGCAACTTTGAGTCACTAGGGGCAGAACAGAGCATGGAGTAAAGGCCCCAGCATGGGACGGCTGAAGTTTGGTTAATGGGGTCACATGGGTTGTTACTCATCTAAATCCGGGCTTCAGGCAGAATTAGGGAGAACGCCACCCAGGCCATGTCTGTTATAAGAAACCAAGCCAGATGGTGAAGAATGAATCTAGATACAGATCCATTTCTTGATAGTCAGTTTTTTTCACACGGGCTGCAGGACAAAGATCACCCCATTACTCAGCATCCCAATCAAGGCATTATCTTACTGTGAGCATAACTATGCATTTAACAACGGTAGAACTTTCACATAAAAGTAAACCACTGTGGCTGCTTGAGATCAGAAATAAAACCAGAAAATGCAGAAAATGCTCAGCAGGTCAGGCAGCACCTGTGGAGAGAGAAGCAGAGTTAAAGTTTCGAGTCGATAGATAACCTTACGTCAAAACTGGAAGTTACATTTAACAGTTTACCAATATTTCAATTTTAGTTTCTTTATCAACTCTAATACCAGAGTTTTGCTTTGAGATGGAAACCAGAGTGCCAACACTTGATGGTATTACATATCTCTGCCTCTTACCTGCCAACCAACCCAGTGTCCCAGCAGGTCCCTTTTTATACCTTTTTGAGTATCAAATAAACTAATAGACTAATGAAGCCCCACTTAAAGGGGAAAACAAATTAGAGTGAAGTTTGATATAATCTCTTTTAGAGCAGGCACACTGGCCAGTATGGGGATCAAACCCTGGACCTTGGCGCTGGCACTACGCTTTAACCATCTGAACTAACTGGCTGTCATCAGTACCTTTTTATACTCTAATGAGTGTACCATTAGAACAAATAAAATAATTAACAAATTGACAGCCCGTCAAAGGACACTGTTACTAAAAGCAAAAGCCTTAACAGAAACATATCAAAGTTAAATGAAAATAATATTTTGGGGGCTGATGCACCCCAGCCCCTGCGGCACCCTCAAGCATATCAGCAGACACCATGTGTAGCCCCTCTTTATACCCTTTTGAGTAAATCAAATAAATAAACTAAGGAACCACGCATTAAAGGGAGTGTCTATATTCTTTTGTAATATAAATAAAAATAAATTGATAAATAAACTAATATAACAGCCCCTTAAAGGTGTACTATAACAAAAATACAAAACTTTAAAGGAAGTTTAGCAATTAAATTAGAATGCCATTTCTGCAGCTGATGACGCACTCCAGCCCCTGTGGCGCCCAAGTCCCTTTTTATACTCTTTTGAGCACCAAGTAACCAACTAAACTAATTAACAAATAAAACTAACAGCCTCTTAAAGGGGCAGTCCCTTTTTATACTCTTTTTAGAAAAAACAAAACTCAATAAATTAAACAAAAATTAATAAATGAGGAGGTGACAGTTCTGGTGGGGCACCGCAACAAAGAGTCCCTTTTTAGCTCTTTTAAAGCCAACCAAATAAACCAAATTAACAAAATGAGGGATAAAATAAGCACAACCCCTAAGTTAGGTTAGCTGTAAAACCAAAGACAAAGTTTAAAGAAAACTTACAAATATCAAATGCAAATGTGATTAAGGGGGTCGATAAAGCACCCCAACCCCCATGGTGCCAGAGTCCCTTTTTACATGTGCTTAAGATACTTAATCAATCAGTAACGCTTTCGAGTACAAACACATTTCCATCTGTTTTTCAGATGATGTTACATTGTTTCATAGTTTGCCATTGTGAGATTTGAACTCTTGATCTTTGGGTTACAAAAGTGATACCATAACCACTTGGCTATTTAGGCCAAGATCAGTAACTCTTTCGAGTACAAACCTGTTTTCATCTGTTTCAGATGAAGTTACATTATTTCTTAGTTTACCATTGTGAGATTTGAACTCTTGATACTCTTTTGAGTAAACCTGTTTCCATCTGTTTCAGATGAAGTTATATTGTTTCATAGTTTGCCATTGTGAGATTTGAACTCTTGATCTTGGGGTTACAAACCCAGTACCATAACCACTTGGCTACTTAGGCCAAGCTGCCAAGATCAGTAACTCTTTCGAGTACAAACCCGTTTCCATCTGTTTCAGATGAAGTTACATTGTTTCATAGTTTGCCATTGTGAGATTTGAACTCTTGATACTCTTTTTTTTTTGAGTAAACCTGTTTCCATCTGTTTCAGATGAAGTTACATTGTTTCATAGTTTGCCATTGTGAGATTTGAACTCTTGATCTTAGGGTTACAAACCCAGTACCATAACCACTTGGCTATTTAGACCAAGCCAAGACCAGTAACTCTTTCGAGTACAAACCCGTTTGCATCTGTTTCAGATGAAGTTATATTGTTTCATAGTTTGCCATTGTGAGATTTGAACTCTTGACCTTGGGGTTACAAACCCAGTACCATAACCACTTGGCTATTTAGGCCAAGCTTAAAATTACATTGTTTCATAATTTGCCATGGTGAGATTTGAATTCTTGATACTCTTTTTGAGTAAACCTGTTTCCATCTGTTTCAGATGAAGTTACATTGTTTCATAGTTTGCCATTGTGAGATTTGAATTCTTGATCTTGGGGTTACAAACCCAGTACCATAACCACTTGGCTATTAAGGCCAAGTTTATTTTATTAAGGCCAAGTCTGCCAAGATCAGTACCCCTACCTGTTTATCCTTAACCTTAACAATACAATTAGCGTAAGATTAACATTGACCAGTGGAGTGCTGCAAGGATCAGTGCCGGTGCCTCAGCTGTTGATAATTTATATTAGTGACTTTGACAAAGAGACTGAGCAGTGTATCTAATTTTCCTGATGATACAAAACCAGGTGGGAATGCAAGCTGTGAGGAGGACACAGAGAGGCTGACAAGAGGAAGGGTAGGAGGAAAAAAATATTACTTCTCAGCTCAAAAGAGAACGTTTCATTGTAGTAAGCAGCTCCTTATCACACATCCCTTTTGTTTTGTTATTTTTTTCTCTGCTCTTCAGGGGGTTAGGAGGGCAGAGAAGGACAATACTGAGGGAGACCAGGGACCAGATTGCCCTGACACATAGAGGCTGCAAACTTATAGAACACTTTATGAGAATGATTAAAAATGCCATGTGCTGCACTTGTAACAAGAGAAGCAAAGCAGCCCATTATACTTCAGTGGATGTCCAAACTCTTTCAGTTTGAAAATGCAAATAATGTTGGGAAGTGGGAATGATTTACTCTCTAAAACCCATTAGCGCTCCTTGTGAATTATCGCTCTGCTTTGTTACTTAGTCCTTAACTGAACACTTCCCTTTTTTGTTTGCTGCCTGCACTCTCTCAGCCACTCCAAGGGCAGTCAATGGCAGACAACATTAATTGTTTGCTGGATCCACTACAGTTACAGTGCCTCTCAGAAATCCTCCTAACGATCCTCCTTCTCCTGTTTTGCAGAGATCAAAACAAATACAAAGAAGCTGCAAACCTCTTGAACGATGCTCTGACGATCCGGGAGAAAACCCTGGGCCAGGACCATCCAGCGGTCAGTTTTGATGTTTTAGTGTGCAGCCCTTAACCGGGCTGGCTAGTCTGATGATCTATCGCTGCCCAATGCAGTTCAATAACTGGAGCAGAAAGGTTGGCTTGTCTGCTGATACAACAGCTACGTATTTACATAGCACCTCTTAAGCAGTAAAATGTCCCAAGGCTCTTCAAGGGAGTGTCATCAGACAAAATTTGACACTGTGCCACATAAGGAGTTATTAGGGCAGATGCCAAAAGCTTGGTCAAAGAGGTTGGTTTTAAAGGAGGAGAGAGATGTAGAGAGGTTTATGGGAGGGAACTCCAGTGCTTAAGCCTCAGGCAGCTGAAGGCAAGGCCAACACTGGTGGAGTGATTAAAATTGGGGATGCAGGAGGCCAGAATTGGAGGAGAGCAGAAATCTTCCAGGGTTGTAGGAAGGGGAGGAGGTTACAAAAAAAGGAAGGAGCAATGCCATGAAGGGATTTGGAAACAAGGATTGTCAGGGTGCAGTGGGGTAATTGGTGCTTTATGCAGATGGGTGGTTAAAAGTCAGGGAGGTTAACTCCCTCAGTTTTCTGTCCTCTCTTGAGTGCTCTGCACAATTGCTGGACTGCAGTTCCATTGGGTAGCAGCTGCTCCAATAACACGCCAACCCGTTATATGTTGCCGAGGCTTCTTTGGCTAGCACTCTCTCACTTCTAAACATAAACTTGTAGGTGCAACTGCAACTACAGAGACGCGAGCATGTTTTCTGGTCTGACATTGCCAGTGCAAGACCGAGAGAGTGCCATCCTGTCGCAAGTGCAATCTTTTGGATCAGATATTAAACCGGGGCCCCATCGGCCCTCTCAAATGGATGTGAAAAATCCAACGATGATTTGAAGAAGAGCAAGGAAGACCCAGCTGATATTTATCCCTCAGTTAGCACTAAAAACAAATTATCTGGTCATTATCACATTACTGCTTGTGGGATCTTGCTATGTGCAAATTGGCTGCTGGTTTCTGACTACATTGGAAAAATAAATAATAGGCGCCTTGGGGCCTTGAGCTGTTTAAAGGCGTTACATAAATGCAAGTCTTTTTAATTAGCCAAAAAATTGTGTAAATTAACCTAATGTCTCAAGACCCTGATAGATGCCTTCAGGATTATGAAAGGGTTGGATAGTGTAAATTGGAGGGTGAGACCAGAACCAGGGGGCATCAGTAAAAGATGGTCACTAATAAATCTATGAGGGAATTCAGGAGAAAGTTCTTTATCTAGAGAGTGGTGAGAATGTGGAATTTGCTACCACAGGGAGAGGTTAAAGCAAATAGTAAGGACACGTTTAAGAGAAAGTTTGATAAGCACACTGGGGAGAAGGGCATCGAAGGATATGGTGATAAGGTGAGATGAAGAGGGATGGGAGGAGTCTCACGTGGTATCAGACCTGTTGAACTGATTGGCCTCTTTCTGTGCTGTAACTACCGGAGAAGCTGACGTTAGTTCCTGAATAGCTGGTTTGTGTTGAGTGGATTGATCTCCACCAGAATGGCAAAGGGACCCTGTGGTTGAGTTTAATGTCCCTGAATTAGGCAGAGTTGGGCTGGGGGTGGCGGGAAGAAATGGGCCAGAGTTTCAGCTGCTGATCACCATTCAGTAACCCCAGCTGATATGCCTACTGGATGCAGACCAATCGGTCTTACATACCCCACCCCCCAAACGGTTGTACAATTTACTGGAACATGTGCCCGTAGAATGCTGAACAGTGAAGGAGCCTTCACATCTTCAGGACCAGGAAATTACAGAAGGCAGAATAAAAAGCACCACGTGCTAACCTGGCCTTTTCATTCTTTCTGCACAGGTAGCTGCCACATTGAATAATCTTGCTGTACTTTTTGGCAAGAGAGGAAAATACAAAGAAGCTGAACCGCTCTGCAAGAGAGCTTTGGAAATCCGAGAGAAGGTGAGAGAGACAAGAAGAGGTTCCAGCGGCAGAGCTGAAACTGCTCAGTGTGCTAACCACCCCCGCCAATATACTGCTCTGTGTGCTAACCCCCCCCGCCAATATACTGTTCTGTGTGCTAACCCCCCCCCCCCCCAATATACTGCTCAGTGTGCTAACCACCCCCCAATATACTGCTCAGTGTGCTAACCCCCCCCCAATATACTGCTCAGTGTGCTAACCCACCCCCCCCAATATACTGCTCAGTGTGCTAACCCCCCAATATACTGCTCAGTGTGCTAACCCCCCAATATACTGCTCAGTGTGCTAACCCCCCAACATACTGCTCAGTGTGCTAACCACCCCCCCCCCCAATATACTGCTCAGTGTGCTAACCCCCCCCCCCAATATACTGCTCAGTGTGCTAACCCCACCCCCAATATACTGCTCTGTGTGCTAACCCCCCAATATACTGCTCAGTGTGCTAACCGCCCCCCCCCCCCAATATACTGCTCTGTGTGCTAACCCCCCAATATACTGCTCAGTGTGCTAACCACCCCCCCCCAAATATACTGCACAGTGTGCTAAACCCACCCCAATAAACTGCTCTGTGTGCTAACTCCCCAATATACTGCTCTGTGTGCTAACCCCCCAATATACTGCTCTGTGTGCTAACCCCCCAATATACTGCTCTGTGTGCTAACCCCCCAATATACTGCTCTGTGTGCTAACCCCCCAATATACTGCTCAGTGTGCTAACCCCCCCCCCAATATACTGCTCTGTGTGCTAACCCCCCAATATACTGCTCAGTGTGTTAAACCCACCCCAATATACTGCTCAGTGTGCTAACCCTCCCCCGCCAATATACTGCTCTGTGTGCTAGCCCCCCCCAATATACTGCTCAGTGTGCTAGCCCCCCCCAGTTTACTGCGCAGTGTGCTAAACCCACCCCAATATACTGCTCAGTGTGCTAACCCCCCCCCCAATATACTGCGCAGTGTGCTAAACCCACCCCAATATACTGCTCAGTGTGCTAACCCCCCCCCAATATACTGCTCTGTGTGCTAACCCCCCCAATATACTGCTCAGTGTGCTAACCCCCCCCCCCAATATACTGCTCAGTGTGCTAACCCCCCCCCCCAATATACTGCTCTGTGTGCTAACCCCCCAATGTACTGCTCAGTGTGCTAACCCCCCCCCCAATATACTGCACAGTGTGCTAAACCCACCCCAATATACTGCTCAGTGTGCTAACCCCCCCCCCAATATACTGCGCAGTGTGCTAAACCCACCCCAATATACTGCTCAGTGTGCTAACCCCCCCCCAATATACTGCGCAGTGTGCTAAACCCACCCCAATATACTGCTCAGTTTGCTAACCCCCCCGCAATATACTGCTCAGTGTGCTAACCCCCCCAATATACTGCTCAGTGTGCTAACCCCCCCCCAATATACTGCTCTGTGTGCTAACCCCCCAATGTACTGCTCAGTGTGCTAACCACCCCCCCATTATACTGCGCAGTGTGCTAAACCCACCCCAATATACTGCTCTGTGTGCTAACCCCCCAATGTACTGCTTAGTGTGCTAACCCCCCCCCCAATATACTGCGCAGTGTGCTAAACCCACCCCAATATACTGCTCAGTGTGCTAACCCCCCCTCCCCCAATAAACTGCTCAGTGTGCTAACCCCCCACCCCCAATGTACTGCTCAGTGTGCTAACCCCCCACCCCCAATGTACTGCTCAGTGTGCTACCCCCTCCCCCAATATACTGCTCAGTGTGCTGACCCCCCCAATATACTGCTCAGTGTGCTAAACCCCCCCAATATACTGCTCAGTGTGCTAACCCAATATACTGCTCAGTGTGCTACCCACCCCCCCAATATACTGCTCAGTGCTAACCCAATATACTGCTCAGTGTGCTACCCACCCCCCCAATATACTGCTCAGTGCTAACCCAATATACTGCTCAGTGTGCTAAACCCCCCCCAATATACTGCTCAGTGTGCTACCCCTCCAATATACTTTTCAGTGTGCTAACCACCCCCCAATATACTATTCAGTGTGCTAACCCCCCCACAATATACTGCTCAGCGTGCTAACCCCGCCCCCAATATACTGCTCAGTGTGCTACCCCACCACCGCCCCCCCCAACCTGTACCTCCACAGAAAGACAAGATGGGGTAATGCTATGGGATGGCCGCTAATATATTCACTAGTTGATGTCTTGTGACATTGCTGTTGGTAAGTGTGGTAAATCAGGATACTGTGCCGGCATCGCACAATGTATTATTAATTTAAATGGGACTTGTACCGGCTCAAGTCCACGGAAGGGGTGCAGTGAATATTTGCCAGAATAATACCAGGGCTTTAAAGGGTTAAATTATGACAGGGTGGGGGGTTGCTTAAGAGTGTTTCTCTTGTGTTTGGAAGTCTGAGGGCCAATCGAATCGAGTGTTTGAACGGATAAAGGGATTGAATAGGGTCGATGTGGAGTTTCCTCTGGTGGGGGGGGGATCCAGAACAAGGGGCCATAATAAATTTGGAGAGAGGCCATTCAGGAGTGAATCAGAATGTACTTTCTCCACACAAAACTTGGTGGAAACCTGGAAAACTCTTTCCACATAAGCCCATGGATGCTGGTAACATTCAAATTGTAAAAGATTGAGATGGACAGGATTTTATTGGGAAGGTGTACCTAAGGGCAAAGGCAAATAGACAGAAATGAGATGCAGATTGGCCATAATCTAATGGAAGGGTAGAACAGAACTGAGAGACTGAATGGCTATAGCTCCTGCCCTCTTTCAGTCTCAGCTCCAGCTCTGAGGCAACTAACATCAATTGACTGATCCAGAAAAGAAAATGTTTTGCCCTGTAACATAGTGAGATCTCTGGTGTGGACCCTGGTACTCGTTAGATGTGTCATTTTTAATTGATGAGCTACAATCAAAGACTGCCAATGCTAGGAAAGCATTTAATTAATAAAAGGATTTAGAGCTATGTTATATCACAAGGGTAAGACTGTCACTAATAAAAAAGGGGCAAGTGGCACATATTGCTGTAAAAATCTATGTATTGTTCTGCTGTTTGTAACCCAGCTGAAAGACGTGGGTTTGATATGATAGAACACTTTGCTCCTTGTGAAGAATGAACCCTCTGACATAGTGTAAATAATATCACAGAAGGTCTCCTAACTTTTCAGAAAACATTTCTTCATACTTGTGTGCGACCCGAGTTCTGATGACAGCTGATTTGATTTAGCTTGCCTGAATCCAACTTTTTATTCTGTGTGGCCCGCTAGGAATTCTTTCCTACAGAGACTTCTAATTAATCCCAGATGGCTTTCAGCCTTAACCAGTTTAGGTCCCAAATGAGCTGTCTGCAAATTAAGTTTAAAAGATAAAAATGCTAACTATTTTTCCTGTGCTTTGGGGGATATTTAATTAGCAGCAAACTCGTGGTGCCTTGTGCATTGCAATTTAGAGGCAGGACTATAAGTAATGTGTTTTCACTGCTTTTATTTACCTTTATTGGCTAACAATGAGGATTCCACCAAAACTTAAAAACTTCTCGTGATACTTCTTTACTTTCAAATGTCTCCCTTCTCCCAAAGCTATTAAGTGTCAGTGTGGCTCAGACAGCAGCACACTTGTGTGTGTGTCTGAGTGATTGTGTGTGTCTGTCTGTGTGTGTGTCTGAGTGATTGTGTGTGTCTGTCTGAGTGCATGTCTGAGTGATTGTGTGTGTCTGTCTGAGTGTGTGTCTGTCTGTGTGTGTGTCTGAGTGATTGTGTGTGTCTGTCTGAGTGCATGTCTGAGTGATTGTGTGTGTCTGTCTGAGTGTGTGTCTATCTGAGTGTGTGTCTGAGGGATTGTGTGTGTGTGTGTCTGAGGGATTGTGTGTGCATGTCTGAGTGATTGTGTGTGCGTGTGAGTGATTGTGTGTGCGTGTGAGTGATTGTGTGTGCGTGTCTGAGTGATTGTGTGTGCGTGTCTGAGTGATTGTGCGTGTCTGAGTGATTGTGCGTGTCTGAGTGTGCGTGTCTGTCTGAATGTGTGTGTGTCTGTCTGAGTGTGTGTGTCTGTCTGAGTGTGTGTGTCTGTCTGAGTGTGTGTGTATCTGTCTGAGTGCGTGTCTGAGTGTGTTTGTGTCTGAGTGATTGTGTGTGTCTGAGTGATTGTGTGTGTCTGAGTGCGTGTCTGAGTGTGTGTGTCTGAGTGTGTGAGTGTGTGTGTGTCTGAGTGCGTGTCTGAGTGTCTGTGTGTGTGTGTCTGAGTGATTGTGTGTCTGTCTGAGTGCGTGTCTGAGTGTGTGTGTGTGTGCATGTCTTGAAACACGCATAGAACATGTCTATGTGTGTAGAACGTGTCTGAGGGCGCATACGTGTGTGCCTGTGTGTGTGTGTGTGTGTGTGTGCGTGCCTGAGCATTTGATTGCGCATGCATCTTGAGTGCGCGTGTGTGTCTTGTGTCTGCATCAGAAAATTAAAGCCTTACTTAAACACATAATGCGAGAATGCTGCACTGTCATACACTCACCTATCTGTCCAGGTAATAATTGTAGGGGAAACATTTTATCAACATCTACTTTATTTCTTTATTTTACGCAGCGAGTCACCATGACTGGAGCGCACTGCCTGAAAAGTGGGGGGGGGAATCAAATTGAATAGTAACTTTCAAAAAGGAATTGGATATATGTCTGGAATTTATAGGCCAATGGGGAAAGAACCAGGGCAGTGGTACTCCTTCAAAGAGCCAGCATATGGGTCAAACGGCCTCTTTCTATGCTGTGTGACCAACGTTTCTTCCTCAACCAACATCTACAGAAGGCATCTCACTTTGAAATCTTGTCATCTGAAGACTGGCTGCCTAAGTAGCAAAGTCCCTGCATTTCAAGGCAGTTCATGACAGTGAAGCACTACTGATAGATGTATTCGATGTTGTAGATGTGTGAGGCTTTCGTCAATGAGCGTTGCTAATTTTCATGTTACAAATCCTCAGGTGCTGGGCAAGGACCACCCCGATGTAGCAAAGCAGCTGAATAACCTGGCGTTGCTGTGTCAGAACCAGGGCAAGTATGAGGAGGTGGAGTATTACTATGAGCGGGCCTTGGAGATCTACCAGACCAAGCTGGGATCAGAGGATCCCAATGTGGCCAAGACGAAGAATAACCTGGTGAGGAAATCAGCTCGCAGCAGTATTCCAGAGAGGAGAAAGATTTTTCAAATAAGCATGTCAACTCTTCACGTAATGAGCTATCTAACTGAGCTTCAAGGGTGTTTGACCACAGGGGCATCACAGGCCACCCTAATCTCTGATGACATCCATCGCATGACATCCATAAGTATTCACGTTTCACCAGGATGCAAAAACCTTCTCAAGGGAACTTAGGGACAGGCAATAAATGCTGGCCTTTGCCGGCAATACCCATATCCCAAGAACGTTAAGAAAAATCAGTGGCTGAATTATCCCCCTCCCGCCCAGAGGCAATAGGAGCACTCAGTACATGGCAAATCAGTGGAGCCGGCACAGATAGGGCAACATTGCTGAGACCTCCCTTAGCCAGTCTGGCTCAGTATTACACTTGCCAACGAAGCTGGCGAGGGGTGGTCCACTCATAGCTTTTAAACAGAAACAGGCAGATCTCACAGGGCTGTATTAAAATCGTCACTGAAGAGGCATGAGAGGAGTCGGGAGAAATTTCTTTTCAGGCAAAGCAGTGCTTTGAAGCAAAATTGTACTACTGGGAGTAGTTCAGGATGTTTCCCCTAGTGGAAGAGACTAGAACTAGGGGACACAATTTACAAATAAGGGGTCTCCCATTTAAGATGGAGATGAAGAGAAATCTTTCTCTCAGAATGTCACTGGTCTGTGGAATTCTCTTCCCCAGAGAGCAGCAGGCAGGGTCACTGAATATTTTTAAAGCTGAGTTAGACAGTCAAGAGAGATAAACAATTTTCTTAATTGACAAGGAAGTCAAGGGTTATGGTGGGTTAGATATGGAAGTGGGGTTGAGGCCACAGTCACAGCAGCCATGATCTTATCAAATTGCAGAGCAGGCTCGAGGGGCCGAATGGCCTGCTCCCTGTTCCTAAATTATATGTTCATATGGTTGAAGCAGACAGACCATTGCATCTTTCAGAAGAGAATTGGATCAACATTTGAAAGTGGGGAAGGTACAGCTTACAAGCTGCTCCTGTGCTGTCAATATTAGGTCATTCTATAGTTGTATTTTGGAGACAAACTGTAGCTGAGTAAATCCATCCCTCCTTTATATATGATTTAGATCAGAATCAACCTTACTGAGGCCTGGCTGCAGTTAAAGCACAGATTAACCACCTCTCAAATCCCGGTTTGAATTCTGCAGAAGTTAGAATGAAAGAAACTGTCTCATATTAAAGGATATTAAAATCCTGTGCCTGATCTTTATGGGACAATCCCAATGCAGTCCCCTGCAGACATGATTTGGCAGCCTCACCTGTGGAGAGGCCGCCCAGAGGCTCGTGTGCGAAATGGAACTTTTTTTTCCATTCTTTCATGGGATGTGACTGTCGCTGGCAAGGCCAACAATCGTTGCCCATCCCTTGAATATGATAGTGAGCTACTTAAACTGCCTCACTGGTGCATCAAGGATGCTTTCTGTGGAAAGGGCTGAGGCACATTGCCCTTGCAGAGTAGAGGGGGCTTTACTCCATTCCTAACCCATGTTATGTACGACCTGGATGTGCTTAGCTTAATGCTGGTGGTTCAGATCAAAATGTGGAAATGCTTCATTTCCCCAGCACTGACATCCTGTACTGCACAAAAGATGCACAAACATTAGAATGCTACCTTCCCGAAGATGTTTTGTTTGGTTTTTATACCAGGCAGATATGAGGAATGGACACCTTCCTCATTTGAGAAACCAAGTTGAAGTGTCATGGTAGCATTGTGTTATGTTACTACACTAGTAATCCAAAGACCTGCAGCTGAATTTTAATTGGGAGGTGGGGGTGTTGTTGGGGGTGGGGGGAATATACTTCTTGCACCCGCCCCCTTGCCCACTACCACCTCCCCCAGTCCCCAGAAGAAATGTCAGATGCCAGCTGACCCACATTAAACAAGGCCGCCCCACTGCAACAACAGGCTGCGGGCAGCTTTAGGTGAGAGTGGGATTTCTGCCCCTCAGTGGGAAGAAGTCGCACCCTCGGGAGCTGCCAGCCAGTCTGTTTAGGCTGGAGCTCGAGCAGCCTCAGCACCACCAGAACTGCGTAGTGCCCGCTGCTGGGACTGAGACAGTCATGGTATCCAAACCCAGGTAAGTCTGGGGTTTTGTACGGGGAGCTTGGGGACAGGGTTTGGGGGGTGGGTTTTGTAGGCCAGGCGGGAAGTTACAAGGGGAGAGGGCGTTGAGTGCCCCTGATGTCCACCCTGACGAATAAGCACCCCTTCATTCCCAGCTTTTATCCAGTTTGGTTAAAAAAAAGAGGCCTACCGACTCTTACCTGCCTGCCCACGCCCACAGGGTTGGGTGAGCGGGCAGGAAGGCAGCTGCCTAGCTACCTGTCCTTATTTACCTGTCCCCCGGTTGAAAACACGCCCAGCTGGGGATCATAAAATCCAGCCCCTGGGTTAATGACCTAGAGACACAAGTTCAAATCCCAACATGGCAGCTGGAAAATTTAAATCCAATAATTAAACAAATCTGAAATATAAAACTAGTCTCAGTAACGGTGACGATGAAACCGCTGGATTGTAAAAACCCATCTGGTTCACTAATGCCCCTTTAGGAGAGGGAAATCTGCCGTCCTTATCCGGTCTGGCCTACATGTGACTCCAGACCCACAGCAATGTGGCTGACTCTTAATTACGATCTGAAATGGCCGAGCAAGACACTCAGTTGTACTCAGGAAGATGACTCATCACCACCTTCTCAATTAGGACTGGGCAATAAACGCCAGCGTGCCCATGAACTGTGAATGAATTAAAAAAGACACCAAGGTTGAAAAGAGTTGGAGGTGAGATGAAAGAAAATTGGAAGGCTCCAAGCTTAGGTTTTAAGAGCCTTTAGATCGTACGAGGGAAGGGAATAGTGAGGGTGGTGAAAGGTTTCATGTGAAGTCTTACAAAAGCACCGCTGGAATAAAAGCTGATGCATTCAGGTTTCAATGGAGTCTGAATGCAGGAAAGGAGAAGGAGCACGGGGAATTTACAACTTGGGAGAAACCAGAAAACTCAGAGGATGTTTGTGACAGCACTTACTGCTCAGCCCTATCCTTGAGAAGGTGGTGGTGAGCTGCCTTCTTGAATACAACAGAGTGTCTTGCTAGGTCATTTCAGAGGGCATACAAGAGCCAACCACATTGCTGTGGGTCTGGAGACACATATAGGCCAGACTGGATAAGGACAGCAGGATTCTTTTTTTTTATTTTTCCTTTCTTGGCTGGTGCAAACACAGTGGGCTGAATAGCCTCTTTCTGTGCTGTAACTGTTCTATGGTTCTATTTCCTTCCCCAAAGAACATCAGTGAATCAGGTGGGTTAGCGACAGTAATATCAATAGAGATGTGAGGAGGCCGTATTTGTCATGTAAATAGAAACTCATGTCTGGACTGCACTTTGTATCAATGAGGTGTCCCTGAGCTCTGTAATTCTCACCTTCTGCGTTCTAGGCTTCCTGCTACTTAAAGCAAGGCAAGTACAGACAGGCTGAGGCTCTGTACAAAGAAATCCTAACACGGGCCCACGAGAGAGAGTTTGGCTCTGTTGATGGTAAGTTAAACATTTCAAGTGAACTATTCCTTGGTGAACCCGGGGATAACAAGTTGGTAATCTATCAAAGAGGCTGATGATAACACATTATATGAAGTGGCATACATAAATGTTTATAGTAGGTAGGGACAATTATCATATTCTGTATGAATCTTAGAAAACATGGAACAAGAGAAAACCCATCAAGCTAACTGCTTCCATAACTCTGTACAATCTATACTGACCTGTACTCTGCTCACTCACTGAATCTCCTGAGGGAAACTTGTGTGTAAGTACTTGCCATTCCCAAACATAGTAGAGCAAAATTGCAGAATAGTCACCCCCTACCTATCCGATTATTAACATCTTCACTACAGGAAACATTCTCCATCTCACGGCTCAGCTTCCATTGTTTCCTGCGGTGCTTTTCATCATCTCAGTCACCAGCAGCACCTTCCAAACCCATGACCTCTACCACCTAGAAGGGCGAGGGCAGTAGATGCATGGCAACACCGCCACCTGCAAGTTCCCCTCAGAGCCACTCACCGTCCTGACCTGGAACTATCTTACTGTTCCTTCACTGTCACAAAACCCTGGAACTCCCGAACAGCACTGTGGGTGTATCTACGCCATACAGACTGCAGCAGTTCAAGAAAGTGGCTCAACCACCACCTTCTTAAGGGCAATTAGGGATGACAGCAATTAGCAATTAGACAACAAATGCTGGCCTAGCCAGTGACACCCACATCCTCCGAAAGAATTTTTAAAAAGTTTGTATCTATCTCTGTAATGTCAAGTTTTAAAAGTCATTTCATTTAGGGATGTTTTGTACATTACAATATTTCAACTTATAATGGTTATTTCTTTATGACGAGAAACATCCAGAAGAATTTAACTCCAGTTTACATATTAGTTTCCCACATATAGTGGGAAAATCTGATTTGCTTAACATTGTTTCGCTTAAAGTCACAATTTTCAGGAAAATGCAACTCTGACGTTAAGTGAGGAAATACTGTATTCTGTCCTTGCTCTGCATCCTTGCTTATCCATCCTAGTCAAAGCCCCAAGAGGCATCACTGTGTGAAGCATCATATGAGTTAAGTGAGCCCGTTCTGCAAGTGAGGCTTAAAACCAAAACCAATGTTGAAGATAATGTTGAACCTGTTATTGCTGCCCCTGCAGGTGACCACAGGCGGGTGTGGATAAACTCTGAAGACGGAGACGATTCAAACAAGGTAATAGCCACACATCCGTCGCAGTATTCAGCCTCCAAACTGTTTCTTTTCCCCCGCTGCGGTCGCTGTAAGCAACGCCACGGGAGACCAGTCGGTATCTATCAAAGAAAGCAAATAGGGAATAAAGCAACAATTGCTGCAAAGATGAAATAAAAACAGAAAGTTCTGCAATTAGCAAAGACAGAAAAGAGTTTTGATAGTAGACCTTTGTGAGAGTTTTCTGTTTCACACTCCCACCCCCAAAATGTTGGCCAACACTTTTTCGGATGTGCTATGTATTTTCAGTATGTCCTGTTGGTTGTTTGTAACTTTCACTGGTGGGTTTTTATTTTGTCTCTACTGATTTCATTTTCAAGTTCCTTATTTTTTGCTTGGATTTTTGGACTTTTACCCATCAGTGTTGTCTATTACCACCTTTACTCACAACCTGCATATTTTTCCTGTGTGGATCGACACTATGGGCCAGAATTTTTTTCCGTGAGACAGAAAAATTAGCTATTTAGCAAGTGATGTACACAACAGCCAGCCTTTTCTGCTTAGAAGTCTGTGCACCAATACCTGCAGTTTCTTTCCATCACAGAGGGATACTAGGATTTTCCCTTCTTACCATCCACTAATTGAATAGTTCTTTCAAAGGGCTGACACAGGCAGGATGGGCCAAGTGGTCTCCTTCTGTGTTGTACAATTGTAGGATATTAAGTGGCTTTTGACATTCTAAGTCATTCAATGGAACACAGGGTTTACACTGATAACCCTCCACACTCTGGCACTGAAGGAGGGACAATGCAGTGAGAAAGCCCAAAACCATTTTAACTGGCTTAAGCAAAGCTAAATTCTCACATAAGCATTCTTATTGAGACTGGAGAGAATCAAGGTTTCAATGCGTCACTTTGGAATACACCGCCCACCCTCAGGATTAAAGTGGGTTTTGATCTGTCTCCTCATGTTCCATTGTCCTACTTCTGGTACCGGGGTTCAACAAAAATCAATAATTTTAAATTTGATTTTTTTTTTAAATCGACAAGTTCTTGGCAACAGTCCTCAATGTCCTCACATATTTTATTTTCCATTATCGACGTGAATATTTACCCACTGCCAGTCAAGGGGAGCTGCAAGGGCAAAGCTTGATATGGAGCCTATCACACCTGGAGTCAGGCAGTGGGTGGATAGTATTGCCTTGGCTGCTTGTGTGCAGGCTGAATTCCAAAGTCCAGAACCTGGAACTGGCTGAACTGCAAGATACAGAATCTGGTACTGAATGAGGAATTGGGCCGTTTGTTTCTTAACACCAGTTTTTGGGCCAATATTGTATTTCAAGTCTTTAATATAATTAGGTCCGGTCTGGGTCACCATGATGCACGCATTGTATTTAAGCCATCGAAGTGGAACAGAGAACCACAAAGCCAACCCCCCACCCCCAACATCAGAGCGCTGAACAATGGGAAAAGATCAGAGAAACTAGAACACTCAAACCTCCAAAGAAAGTGCCTGAGACAGTGGGCTGGGCAGTCCTTGCCTCAGTAGATGTGAAGCAGTTGAGGAAGGGTAAACCAGGAGCACTGTCTTGTGAACAATGATCGTAAGGCACTGATGTAGGGGGGAGAACTTGGGATTGATTTTTTTTTTGGTGAGTTTTACATTCGGAGCATTCAATCCTCGTAAGAGGCACCCCACATACTGAAGCTGAATGTTCTTCAAGAGTCAACTGGACGCTGTGGTGGGGGAAACAATAGTTTTCTTCTTTCCGGGCTGGATGAGCGATGTAGTGACCTTGTAGTTCATTCGATTATGCAGTCTCGGTGGGAAAGCTCCTTTTTAATCTGTAAAACTGAAAAACATTGACCTTTTACATTGGCCTCAGTTTAGCTGACGTGCTCGGTTGGTGGGAGCATCAGCAGCCATCTCCCTCCAGCAATACTGTCAAAACTAGGGGCCATAAGTATAAGATAAATTCAGTAGGGAATTCATGAGAAACCTTTTTACCCAGAGAGTGGTTAGGATGTAGAACAGGCCAGCACAGGGAATAGTTGAGGTAGAATAGCTTGGATGCATTAAGAAGAAGCTAGATAACAAATGAGGGGGAAAGAAATGGAAGATTCTGCTGATGGGGTGAGCTAAGGATCAGCAGGAGGGAGTGTCATGTCGAACAAAAACAGCATGGACCAGTTGGACCTGTTTCTATGCTATAAACTCGACAAGAGTACCAAACTGTTCCTACTTTATCCTTCAACTCAGTCACAAACTGGCAAGACTCAGCAGTCAGCAAGCATTGAAAACTAACCTGTAAATGAGTGATTTGGTTTTAACTCCCGCTTGTGCAACACCTTTAGCAATTTGTGAAATTCATGTCTGCTTATGTTTGACAGAGATCTGGCTCTTCCTCTGATGCAGTGTTTTTAGCTGCTTTCACCAAGCTTTATGTAATTCTGTTACTGGTAATAAGCTTTGACTATTCATTCACAGCTCTATGATGTAAAAGGATTGATACAAAAGTGTTCTTTAATATTTCAAACAAAACAGGTTACTCTGTTTTTCTTTTTGTCCCCCCTCATCCAGGTTATGTTTACCACACTGTGCCTGTCATCAGGCAAGCCGCCCATAAGACTTGTCAGTGTCGCTAAGGTTTATACCACGGAGATCCAAGACTATTTATACTTTTTTGTGTGTGTGTGTGTGTGTGTGCGTGTATGGATTTTTGTGCTGTTCAAGGTGATGGCTGTTGGTACTGGAAATGGGGCACTTTCCATTTTGTACACAGATGAAATATTCCCCAGGTCAGGTGTTGCATGGTTAGATACAGAGGAAAGCCCTCACTACCCTCACCCAACCTCAGAAGAACCTCCTTCCACTGCCCTTCCGTCATATTTTTCCATTTCTCCACACTGGCTGTTGTTTCCCTGAGTGACACTGCTGACTGATGTACCACAGGACCGTATGCACAAGGAACTGGATTGAGATTTCATTCACGTTGGCTGCTTCCCGCTGGAGACACTCATCCTGCCTGCTTGAGCTGAATTTAAAACCAGGTTCGAGAGGTTAAAGTCTCTAGCCAACCGCTGCTGCCCAGTCCTAGCCTCCCACCATGGACTCTATTTATTTGTTCCCCATGTTCGAAAATCCTTGCTCGTCACCTGATGCTATGGCAGGGCAGTTAAGATAACCTCCCGTATGAGCAGTTGTGGCTGGGTGCCTGCACCCTGTCCATTGTGTTGGAGCTGCAATCCTCATAAATGGAATCCATGTGTCACTTTCTACCCTAAATTCCGCCCCCACCCTCCTGAAGTTTTTGACCTCAGTTCTAGCCCCATAAACCACAGGTTTCCTCCACCTACCCAACTGACCAGTTCTGTGTCAGAATCCAGCCACAGTGGCAGGAGACTGATCTGCCAAAAGGGCAGCATTACAACCAACCCTGATTCAGCCCCTGATCCACCTCATTGCAGATCAGCCTCAAGGGGCTGAATAGCCTCTTGTTCCTATATTCCTGTCCTTTCTCAAACTAAGTCTCCTTGCACTTTTCAGGAGGGCCGCTATTTTGTGGTTGGGAGCAGCAGCTGAATTCCCCACTCTCTGTAGCCAGGAAATTCTGAGGCCAATTGCAGCATTCCCATGATGACCCAGGTTGAGATCAGCGCACTCAGCACAGACCAGGGATCAGATCTGAGATCTTGCAAAGTCTGTAAATCTGAGCGAGCTGTCTCTTTTTAAGTTGCCTGGTACAATAACAGTCAGGTTGATGATTGCACAGTGCACCCCATTATAAGGCTTCTTATTATAGTAAATTTACTCAACATCACCCACACGGTGCCCCACAAGGTTGCCAGCAGCAGCTGAAATCCGTAGAAGTGTTCAAAGCTCGCTATAGTCGTCACTCTTGTTAGTCGATGTAATCTAACTACATTTTCTCTCTTTAGTGCATCCCACAGAGGTTTATTGAGCTACCTACTCTGCCTCCCTGGCCCCTCCTCTCTTAATCACTGTTTCCTTTTGCTGTGTCTGCACTGTTTCATCTAATCACTTGGAGGCTGGCTGATCTGATTTTTTCAGAACCAAACAGAAATCCTAAGTGTTCTATTGCATGTTCTCAATAGGTGGTCCCTGGTGGTGCAAATTCTAGTCAGCTTGGCTCTCATTTGAAGAATCAACTGGAGCAGATGCAGCAGTCAGCCATGTTGGTGTCAACTGCACCTTAAGGCCATGTTCTGATTCCTATTCTAGGATGGGGGTAGGAGAAGTAGTAGGCTGGTGTTTTTTTTATTGAGACCAGTAAGTGAAGGGTTAAAGCCCACAGGCGTAGGACAGCAGAGAGGTAACAAGTAAACTTGTATTGGAAGTAATTCAGAGACGGTTCACTATGCTGATTCCTGGGATGAAGGTGATTCTTTTACACATTGGAGTTTAGAAGAATGAGAGGTGATCTTATTGAAACATATAAGATTCTGTGGAGGCATGACAGGGTAGATGCTGAGAGAATATTTCCTCTTGTGGGGGAATCTAGAACCAGGGGACACAGTTTAAAGATAAGGGGTCTCCCATTTAAGAATGGAGATGAGGAGGAATTTCTTCTGAGTTTCATTATTCTTTGGAATTCTTTACCCTGAGGCTGGGTCATTGAGTATATCCAAGGTTGAGTTAGATATTCTATTGACAAGGGAGTCGAGGGTTATGAGGGACAAGCCACAAAGTGGAGTTAAGGCCACACTCAGATCAGCCATGATCTTATCAAATGGCAGAACAGGCTTGATGGGACGAATGGCCTACTCTGCTCCTATTTCTTATGAGATTCAACCGTTTGCATTTTGGAAGTGAGAGGGAAGACTCAGAATGGTAAGAGTGTCCAGTTTTGGGGCCCTTTGAAAGTAGGAAGTTGGCATATGCCTTGAATACAACATGGAGCAGCAGGTACAGACAGAACATTTCGGTATTAGGAAGAACATATTTGGACGGATTGTCCTCTGCGCTGGGCTGGAGCCATAGAAGGAAATGGGGCCGCACCTGATTTTCCTCAAGGTCTGCACACACAACCCTTTACACCCAAGTACAGGCAGAGGGAAAGGCACAGTAAATTCCAAACTGTTGCTCAGAGATTGTTTTGTTAAGCTATGATCCTTCCATTTAGGATCACATCTTTGCATTCCCCAACTACATTCTGAACCCCAAACTTCGCCAGAATCCTCATCGCCGTTCAACCTTTCCAGACTGATGGAGTACCAATGGTGCTGGAAGCTCAATCTAAACACTGACTCCTTTATATTTTGGCACCTTGTCTCTGATATGGCAGCATTGTGGCTCCATTTGGAAAACCTTGTGATGACTTTTAACAATTATAGGGTTGTGGGTTTATTTGTTTTTTTGGATGTACTATTTTATTCTGCCACGTGCCCTTACCTGCTGAACAGGAGGAGGCAATTCAGGCCTTTGAACCTTTACCACCTTTCAGTTAGATCATAGCTGACCTATTTCTCAACTCCAAAGGGTTCCATGTCCCCTAATATCCCTCCCTAACAAAAATCTATAATTTTCAGTTTTCACATTTTCCATTAACCTCTAGTCTTTTAGAAGGAGAGAATTCCAGATTTCCACGACCTTTTTGTTTGAAGAAGTGCTTCCTGACATCACCCCTGAATGGCCTGGCTCAAGTCTTAAGGTTGTTCTGGATTCTCCCCACCAAAGGAAATAGTGTCACTTCATCAACCTAATCAAACCCTTTAATCATCTTAAACACCTCAATTAGATCCCCTTTTAACCTTTTATACCTACTAAGAGAAGGTGAATGAGTGCATAGAGAATAATTAGATTCCCTGATAAGACTGTACAGTTTGCTATCAGTTTATCACTTTGCTCAAATGGTCCAAATTGTTTAATGGATAGTGAATTACACTGAGGCAATTAACTTGTTGCATCAGTAGACGGGACAACTGTTTTGCTTGCAGACCAATACTACAAATTAACATGACCATCCAAACCGGCAGTTGCAAGATAAACATTGGCCAGGGTGTAACATTTTACCTAGGCATTGTACGTAAAGATATAGGACCTTTGTTAGTATGAACGGGATGGAGCATGGCCCCTGATAGTAATAGGAAGGAATGAGGATGTCTCTAGTTATTGGAGATACCTATGTGGCAAGTACCTCAAATATTGGCGAGTTCTCTTCTGTTTGTGCCCCTGCTCCCTTCTCGGTTTGGTTTCCTTCTACATTTTGCTCACAGGATCTCTGCTCACATGTTGCACAATTAATTGCTTGAGAAAAGTTGAGGAAGGATTAGTAGGAACAGGAGGAAGCCATTCAGCCCCTGAAACCTTTACTGCCATTCAATTTTAGATCATGGCTGATCTGTATCTCAGCTCCTTTTTGAGCCCTCTCTCCTTTTGTCTCTTGCACCTTGTTCTCTCTCTCTCTCTCTTTCTCTCTCACAAGCGCACAAGTTCTCTTGCTCTCTTTTTCTCTTTCTTTCCTTCCTCTCGCTCTCTTTTCCTTTCCTGCTGCCAAGGGTGAATGAACAGCTGGGACCCTTTGAAGAGGATTCCCCCTTTTCTTACATTTAGGGTAGACTGACCCCTGCAGACAGCTACTGGGAACGCATCGAATCTTCAGTCTACTGCACAGCCTGCAGGTACTCTTGGTACTCTTTCACTTCCAATACCAACTCATTTTGCACTTGAGCAAACCTGAGCAGGACTTTTAAATCTGCTAGTTATCGATGATGAAAAATCTAATTGTCAGGTAATAGATTCTGTCAAGGGTTGGAAAGGTATGATGTTAATTCACATTGCAGTTAAATCCCCCCAAGTATTCGACCTCTGTCACTTCATGCCAGTGTGTTTGTTGAGAACTGTACTGTTCTTCCATGGAATTCTCCACAGGTTGGGAGGGGAAGAGAGTCCAGCACTACAGAAATATTTTACATTAGCTATAAAATTATCGTGTGCAGACGTCTGGGTTCTCTCAAGGTTGGGGAGTGCACAAACTAAAATGCAATGTGAAAAGCATCCACCCTACCTCTGTTGTACCACATCTGTTGTTTATGTCCCCCTCACAGGGAGACTTACCAGGATGGTGCTAGGAATGTGATGTTATAGATATAACCATGGACTTGAGACACTGGTTCTGTATCCAATGGAGCAGTGGAGTTAAGGAGAGGTTTATTAAGTTTTTTTTTAAATTATGAAGAATTGTGATGACTATGGAACTAAATAATGAGAATTCAGTTTATTATTAGGCAAAATTTAGTTTTGTCGAGACTTTATGAGCCAGAAGATCCGGGTTTGAGTCCCACGTTAGGTCTTGATGGCCAAGGAAGGTGCCTTCAGGACATGGCCGAACAGGTTTATTATCAACTTGTTATTCCTTCCAACACACACCAATGACAGGCAGTAAGAGCAGGAGAGATTCCTGGTCAGCCATGTGATGGAAAGAAAGTTGGAACCTCTAACGTCACTATCCATAGTTCCAGGCTACAACATGCATGTAAAAGTGCATGCTGCCACAGTGACTCAGATTCCTGGGGAGGGGGGTGCCGGTCAGCTTTGTTGACTGGATGGTTGGCGTGGAGTAGATTGGTGCCAACAGCACAGGGTTTGATCCCTGGTCTGACTGGGGCGTATCCAGGACCTGCCTCCTTGCCCTGTCAGTGGTGGAGGTCACAGCGCGGTGGGTCGGACCTGCCTTTGGGCAGAGAACTGAAGAAACAGAATTTAGCCTACATCCAGACAGACGATTTACAAGCAGCTGCCAACCCACAGGCATCTTCCTTGACAATTATCACCTAATTAACCTTCAGTTGGACCACTTTTCCCAGGGTAATGATATGAAAGGAACGGGCCATGTGAGCAGCTGACACAACTGTGTGCCAAACCCCAGCCCACCCGCCAGCAATGCTGCGGGGTAAGTCCAAATTCCCCATTTTGGGGGTTCCTTCCCAGGCTCCTCTGACAGAGAGCGGATTCAGTTCTGCCTCAGAGAAGCTTTGTTCATTTAAGTTGTGGGGAATAACCTTGCAGAAAAATGGAGCCCTGTTACTGGCTGGGTTCACTGAATTGTTCATTGGTTTCCACATTTTATTGGGATTGTGCAGTTCTGGATCAATGGCACTCTATTCTGAGGTTCTGAACCCATTGAAGTAAATGGAAGTCCTGCAGAATCCCATCTGCTGGGGAGGAGATGGGGAATTAGAAGGAGATGGAAAGGGGCAGGCCTTATTGGGGTAAGGAGAAATCACTATTTCCTTCTTTTAAAACCACAACAAATATCCTTAGATTTGAGGGCAGACTCCGGGATTTTGATGGAGTAAATGGGGAGACGTTGTTTCCACTAACAGTAGTCGGTAACCAGAGGGCAAGTCAATTGACAAGGAAGCCAGGCAAGAGATGAGGTTTTTTTTTAGTGCAGTGAGTTGTGATATGAAATGCGCTGGTTGAAAGGGTAGTGGAAGCAGATTCAATAATAACTTTCAAAAGGGGATTTGGATAAATACTTGAAGAGAAAATTTTGTAGGGAGGCAGTGAAGCAAATTGGACAGTTCTTCCAAAGAGCCAGCATAGGCAAGAGGGGCCGAATGGGCTCCTTGTGTGCCATTGAATTATGTGGTGTATGCTCAGCCGTTGGGGACTAGGATCATCTGAATTATAAATTAAAATGTATACTAATTATATTTTTGTTCTCTTAATTAGAAGCTCGATTTAAACACTGACAAAATCTACCTTTCTCAGCGATACAGCAGGACTGCCAGATGGTGACGGGACTCTACGACTGCAGCAGAAAGGGAATGAGATTGTTCTGATCCCCAACAAAAGGGACACCAATTTCTTGCCAAAGGTAATTGTGCCCCCGGGTGACGTAGCCCCATTTCAGTTTTCACTTTGTTTATTCCAAAATTGATGTGGTGATCCTCCTGAGAATTGCCCCCATTTTGTTACTACCCTCTCCCCACCACTCCTGCCTCGGACATACTCATAACACACAGTGGGTGAGCAGGCCGGTGCATGATCCAGTGGGAACCAGCACAGCCTTGCTTTTTTTCATTAACTGGATGACCAGGTTTCCTGCCTTCAGTGTTGGCCTATCCCCTAATCTCTCCGCTGCCAAATCCAGCAAGCCATTCAGTCCTTGGAGGCCATTCCCCTTTCAGTTAGATCATGGTTCACCTGTCATTCAGCTCCATTTACCCTTACTATCCTTACCCGTCAGAAATCTATCATTCCAGTCTCAATTCTAGCGAGATTTCCACTCCCCTTTGTGTGAAGAAGTGCTTCCTGACATCACACTTGAACAGCCTGGCTCAAATTTTAAGCGATGTCCCCTTTATCTGGGCTTCCCCCAACCAGAGGAAATAGTTTCTTTCTGTCACCCCTAGGAAATTCTTTAATTATCTTTAATAATTAGATTACTGCTTAATCTTCTATACTCCAGGGAATACAAGCCCAGTCTGTGCAACCTGTCCTCATAATCTAACGCTTTTAGCCCACAATCATCCTGGTGAATCTGCACTGCACCCCTTCCAAGGTTAGTGCATCCAGCCTAAGGTGCAGTGCCCAGAATCAACATAGTATTATCAAGAGTTGAACTGAACCATAGATACCTGGAGGATATACTGAGCTAGAGGAATTCAGTTTGTGCAGCGATGTTAGTTTTAGTGTCTATGTACCAGCAATGGGAAAACATCAGTCACAGTGCCAGCTCCTAATCTCTGTTCAGTGACCACTCCATATTCCTGACTGGAAGAGGGGCAGGTGGACTTTGGGCTCAACCCTCCTTGCTGAATAGCCTACCAACTCTCCCTGTCAAAGCTTATAAAAGCCTGTTCGAGTGAGTTACCAGGGTACTGTCTTAACTATACCCCAGTATCCAGCAGCAGTCAGAAAAGGATGAGAGAAAATTGCTGGGTTAGAAGTGTAATTATCTTCTCTAGTCAGAATGAGGCAAGGTAGGGGTATGATGTACTCCTCATCTAGACATTAAATGGCCCAAGTGTGTTTAGCCGGATGACACATAAAACTTTTAAATACACTGCACAAAGTCTGTACGTCAAAGATGATGAAGCAAACCAGACACTGAATAGGAATCCTTTACCTGACTCCGGCCTCAGTAACACACTGTCGAAACTGTTGCTAGCTGCAATATGAGGACTGACTCAGCCTCGCAGACTGCCATAGACAAGAGCAGATGAGGCTGTAGTTGCATCAAGGGCTGTGCAGTACAAGGGTTGCAAAAGCAGGTTTAATTTCCCTTCTACTTGTTTAACTTCTGAATGTGATGACATCTGGAATATGGTTCCTTGGGCGTTGGCTTACCTCCCACTAATGGGGGATGGTGGGGACCACACACTCACTCACTCACTCTCACACTCACACATGGTGGGGGATGTGAAGATCTTAGTCAGCCTCCTCCATGCCTAGCACTTTATTGGCTGTAAAGTGTTTCGGGCTGTGCTAAATCTGCGAAACGTGCTAATTAAATGCAGGGTCTTTCTTTCACCGCCTGCTCAAACACTCCCTTTCATCAGATTGGGAACGTGATTCCTCATTCGATTTTTTTCCCTTGTGCCAGGCACATCGAGGCTAACCTGTAGCGCCCCAACTCCTACCCTTTGCGGCAAGACATCCCTGTTCCTGTACTCGAATCCTCTGGCTATGAAGGCCAACATACCATTTGCCTTCTTTACTGCCTGCTGCACTTGCATGCTTACCTTCAGCGACTGCTGCATAAGGACATCCAGGTCTCATTGCACATTCCCCTCTCTCAATTTATAGCCATTCGGATAATAATCTACCTTCCTGTTTTTGCTCTCAAAGTGGGTAACCTCACATTTATCCACATTATACTGCATCTGCCATGCATTTGCCCACTCACTCAGCTTGTCCAAATCACACTGAAGCATCTCTGCATCCTCTTCACAGCTCACCCTCCCACCCAGCTTTGTGTCATCTGCAAATTTGGAGATATTACGTTTAGTTCCCTCATCTAAATCATTAATAAATATTGTGAATAGCTGGGGTCCCAGCACCGATCCCTGCAGTACCCCACTAATCACTGCCTGCCATTTGGAAAAAGACCTGTTTATTCCTACTCTTTGTTTCCTGTCTGCCAACCAGTTTTCTATCCATCTCAATACACTACCCCCAATCCTATGTGCTTTAATTTTACACGTCAGTCTCTTATGTGGGACTTTGTCGAAAGTCATCTGAAAGTCCAAATAAACCACATCCACTGGCTCCCCCTCATCAACTCGACTGGTTACATCCTCGAAAAATTCCAATAGATTTGTCAAGCATGATTTTCCATTGTCAACAATGGCCATTTACTGATCCGTATGCGTTCCTCTTTAGGCACCTGGCAGCACACCCAACACTCGCCCCTGCAGGCGGCTCTACCCCTGTGACTACCTGGATGCTACCGCTGTGATATTTGCAAATGGGCCAGAGGGCTGCGAGGAAGTGAGTATGGGACTGGAATGGAATGGGGTAAGTACATCATAGGCTAACCAGTTCAACAAAAAATACCCTCTAGTATTGCAATAATGGAAGACTCGGGGCTCCAATTTTTACAGGAAGGAGGGAGCCAGCCCGGATTGTGGTGTCACGGGAATTATTCACTTGCTGGAGTGATGTCTGATCATTACAAGACTTTCACCAACTAAGTGAATCCCTCGGGATACTGTGGAAAGTAATATGTTATGTTTGGGAGGTCAAGTGGGTACAGTGAAGAAACTAAATTTGACTGGTGACCTTTATTATTCACCTCCCACTGCTGCAGACATGATAATTTAATTCCAAAACGCAGGTGAAAGGCTGAGTCCCAAAGTGCAGGACACTGCCAAGGTTGAGAAGAGTGGAAAGAGATGCAGGGTAAATCAGAGAAGTAGAGCTTGCCTGACAGTAAAACCACTGGAACAAAAAAAGAAGAAACCAGCCTTATTAGTCATAAACTCATTGCAACAAAAAAGGAGACTATTCGACCCATCGAGTCCATGCTGGCTCTCTGTAGAACAATCCATTCAGTTCCATTACTACCTCCCCCAGCCCTGACTATTCCCATAAGCACTGCAGATTCAGTTCCCTCAAGGATCCATCCAATTTCCTTTTGAAATCATTCATCGTCTCCGCTTCCCCCACCCTTGTAGGCAGTGAGTTCCAGATCATTACCACTCACTGTGTAAAAAAGTTCTTCCTCACAGCCCGGTGTATCTCTTGCCAAAACCTTAAATCTGTGTTTCCTAGTCCTCCTAGAATCAACAAATGGAAACAGCTTTTCTTTGTCTACCTTAGCCAAATCTGTCATAATCTTGTACAGCTCTATCAAATCTCCCTTCAACCTCCTTTGCTTCAAGTGTTGATGAAATTGCTGCAATTGAAGGCACGACAGGGAGATTAGTAGCTGGAGGTAAGGACAGTCCTGTTTGGTTATAGGCTTGTATTCTCTTGCAGGTGCTGTGTTAGCGGTCCTGGGAGAGTTTCCCCACATATGGAGCAGGATTTAATTCTGCATGGACTTGGGCTGTAAACAGAGTTAAGAATTGTTAAGGGAAAGTGTATTGAGCACAAATCCGAACTCTTTTGGTGACACCATCAGCCATGGAAGGAATGGGGTGGAAGGCTGAATTCCAATTTTCCATTAGAGCTATGGGGAAATAGATAAAGAAGCTTTGGAATGAAGTCAGTAAAGATGAGATTTTGGTTGAAATTAGATTTTCATCACTTCATTGAAAAACTAGAAGGAGACCAAGGTGCGGTGATTCACTTGCTGCATTGTGAGAACTGGGGGTGTGACCTGAAAGACGTTGATGAGTCTAGAGAGAAACCAGCAGTAAAGGGGTGGATGGGGCCAGATGATGAGTGGAGATCATTGACTTAATGTCAGCCACGATTCAACTGATAGCACTCTGAGGCAGAAGGTTGGCAGTTCAAGTCTCACTCCAGAGACTTCAACACAAAAATCAAGTCTGGCACTCCCAATGCAGTACTGAGGGAGTGCTGTACCGTCAGAGGTGCTATCTTTCAGCTAAAATGTTAAAACCAGGGCTCCATCTGCTCTCTTGTGTAGATGTCGAAGATGACATGACAGGAGAGTTCTCCCCAGTGAAACCTAGGCCAATATTAATCCCTCAATCAACATCACAAAAATGGAATATCTGGCCATTATCTTTGCTGTTTCTGGCAGCTTGCTGTCTGCGAATTGGCTGCCCCATTTCCTACATTACAGCAGTGACCACACTTCAAAATATACCTCATTGGTTGTAAAGCGCTTTGAGAGGTCCTGAGATCATGAAAGATGCTACATAAATGAAAGACTCTTTTTATCTGATGAAGGGAGAGAGTGGCTGAGTGAGCTTTGAAAGTCAGATGATGAACCAACATGGCATTGATTGAGTGATTGAGAAAAAGCTAGATAGCCATGGGTAATGCTTTGGTGTTCAGAAGTACTGGACTCTGTCAAAAAGAGGATGTCTGCAGTGATTAGAGGAAAAGCATAATGAAAAAGTAGTTTCACTGGACGTTGTTTTAAATAATTTACTTTAAAAGTCTACAGTGAGTTGGGCACTGGCCTTTAAACTTTAGGATGTTGGTATGATTCCACAATGAAAGCTGCCTCTATATGCTGGCTGTATATAGATCCCAGACGTAATTTTGACCCAGGATGCCGGTAGAAAACTGACCATTATGGATCATCAGTCAGCAACCTTGGAAAGGGAATTTGCATGGGACATTTGATTGGCAGCTGATCCACAACTGGCTCCCGCCCCCACCAAAGGTCCATATTTACCCACTCACCCCTTTACATGAAGTGTGTTGAGACAGCTTGATCAGTTCATGGCAGACACTGGTCCATAGATACAAAACCTTCCCTAATTCAGCACTAACTTATCAAAGGTTATAGGGGGTAGACAGGAAAGTAGTCTCAAGGCCACATTCAGATCAGCCATGACCTTACCAAATGGCAGAGCAGGCTTGAGGGGCCGACTGCCTACTTCTGCTCCTAACTCGTATGTATCGAGCAGCAACTGGCGAGCGAAGTAAAGAAAAAAGTTCACACTGATGTAGTAGGGGGACTGAGATACATGATTTGGGCAGTACAGAAGGACCTTTACTAGGTATCTAACCCTGTGCTGTATCAGCCCTGGGAGTGTTTGATGGGGACAGTGTAGAGGGAGCTTTACTCTGTATCTAACCCCGTGCTGTACCTGTCCAGAGAGTGTTTGATGGGGACAGTGTAGAGGGAGCTTTACTCTGTATCTAACCCCATGCTGCACCTGCCCTGGGAGTGTTTGATGAGGACAGTGTAGAGGGAGCTTTACTCTGTATCTAATCCCATGCTGCACCTGCCCTGGGAGTGTTTGATGGGGACAGTGTAGAGGGAGCTACACTCTGTATCTAATCCCATGCTGCACCTGCCCTGGGAGTGTTTGATGGGGACAGTGTAGAGGGAGCTTTACTCTGTATCTAATCCCATGCTGCACCTGCCCTGGGAGTGTTTGATGGGGACAGTGTAGAGGGAGCTACACTCTGGTCCTGATACTGATGGGCAGGGAAGTGGCAGAGCCAAACCCTGTGAGACCAGGGACTCTCTCGTTAACGCCTGGCAGTTGGACAAATTGGCAAGCTTGCCAGCTGCTGGGCAGGAAAACCAGCAGCAGGACCTCCCCATACCCATTGGGAGGTGGATGAGGTGTAAGAAGACCTCTGTTTCTAACCCCAGCTGCACCTGTCTCAGTTGTGTTTGATGAAAACGAGAACTCACAGGACAGTTTTTTTTTCGTCTGCAGTAGTCTAACCTTTCTCTAGGCACATTAACCCCCTTTATCTTCTCTTTTTCAGTCTCCTCGATGCAGCGACCTTCCTGATACTAACACTACCCACCACATGAAGACTATATAACATCTACCCCTGTTCCTTCTCTCCTGCTCTGTGTCTGATAACCTCTATTGTGTTAAGGCGGAGGAGAGAGGGTGTGAGATAAACATTGTGCCTGTTTTTCTTTCTCTGGATATTAATGTGAGAGTGTCTGCCAAGTGACTGAGTAGGGATAAAGCAGAATAAAACTACACTGGGAATGTGCAGTCTGAAAACAGGCTAACAACTGCCTCAGATACAGGTTGCAGTAAATAAACCTTTTTATATATATTGTTTATTTTGGAAGGGCGTGTATGATGAGAGCAGCTAATTAACCCTATAAAGAGTTGTCTCCTGGCAAGCAGTCAAGAATGTGTATCCAGGTTCAACAGTCATAACTATTTATTTGCTGATAAAACACTTTACAGCAGCCAAGCCTATGCAGTCCTCTCGAAACCAAAAACCATAATTGTGTTTATAGCCAAAATCATCACTGTTCCTTTTCAAAGGATTTGCATATTTTCAGTTGCTGCCAAGTGCTTTCTATCAGTGTTGCTGCAGGTTGGTATGACACAAGGAAATGTTGCAGCTCTCTTTTTCTTTTGACAATGTCTGCCTGTAGGACACGCTTGGGAGCCTGAAACGCAGCGGATCCTTCACCAAACTCCGTGACTCCATTCGAAGAAGCAGCGAGAAGCTTGTCCGAAAGCTGAAAGGAGTCACAGCACAGGACACACGGCCAAGGAACCCAGGGTACGCAATGCCTCAGCACTGGGTGATGTAGGAAAGCTCAGTCTGCCCTACAATGTAGAGGCTTTGAAATCCGTCTTTGCTGTCTCCATATCCTCCTCCAGCCCCACAAGAACCCCACATACCTCCAGTTTTGACTACTAGTGTATCCCTGATTTTCTTCACTGCTCCATTGGTGGCCATGTCTTCAGCTGCCTCTACCCTAGACTCTGGAAATCGCTCGTTAAACTTCCCCACCTCTCTCCTTCTTATAATGTTTAACCCTCTTTGTCCAGGCTTTTGGTCACCTGCCCTACTGTATGTATCTCTGTTACAGACAGAAATTGCTGCAAATACTCAACACCTCAGACAGCAACTGTGAGAGAGAAACAGATTTAATATTTCAGGTCAATGGCCGAAGAAGCTGACTGACCTGCTGAGATTTTCAGCATCTGTATTTTGCATTTTGCCATTCTAATATCTCTTTATGTGGCTTAGTGTCAAATTTTCTCTGATGACATTACCGTGAAGAGATGTCTTGTTATGTTAAGGGCCTATACAGCTTTTTCTTGCTGTTGTACTGCCGAATTACTATTGTGTATTTACCACACTTTCTCTCCTACCTTCCTGATCAACCTGGCCACTGTCCTGTAGTGTGAGCATTGGCCTTCAATCAAGTTTCTCAATTTACCTTTTGCACTAGCAAGTGAGTCAAATCATGACAACAGTAGATGTGGTTTATGTCACCCTCCTGCAATTGGACCTGAGTTAAAATTCAGAGAGAGTTTTACTCTGTATCTAACCCCGTGCTGTACCTGCCCTGGGAGTATTTGATGGGGATAGTGTAGAGGGAGCTTTACTCTGTATCTAACCCCGTGCTGTACCTGCCCTGGGAGTGTTTGATGGGGACAGTGTAGAGGGAGCTTTACTCTGTATCTAACCCCGTGCTGTACCTGTCCTGGGAGTGTTTGATGAGGACAATGTAGAGGGAGCTTTACTCTGTATCTAACCCTGTGCTGTACCTGTCCTGGGAGTGTTTGATGGGGACAGTGTAGAGGGAGATTTACTCTGTATCTAACCCTGTGCTGTACCTGTCCTGGGAGTGTTTGATGAGGACAGTGTAGAGGGAGCTTTACTCTGTATCTAACCCCGTGCTGTACCTGCCCTGGGAGTGTTTGATGGGGTCGGTGTAGAGGGAGCTTTACTCTGTATCTAACCCCATGCTGTACCTGTCCTGGGAGTGTTTGATGGGGACAGTGTAGAGGGAGCTTTACTCTGTATCTAACCCCGTGCTGTACCTGTCCTGGGAGTGTTTGATGGGGTCGGTGTAGAGGGAGCTTTACTCTGTATCTAACCCTGTGCTGTACCTGTCCTGGGAGTATTTGATGGGGACATTGTAGAGGGAGCTTTACTCTGTATCTAACCCCGTGCTGTACCTGCCCTGGGAGTGTTTGATGGGGTCAGTGTAGAGGGAGCTTTACTCTGTATCTAACCCCGTGCTGTACCTGTCCTGGGAGTGTTTGATGGGGACAGTGTAGAGGGAGCTTTACTCTGTATCTAACCCCGTGCTGTACCTGCCCTGGGAGTGTTTGATGGGGACAGTGTAGAGGGAGCTTTACTCTGTACCTAAACAATGCCGTGCCTACCCTGGAGTTATTTGATGTGACATCCTAGTGTGTATGTCTCAGTGCAGTACTACATCAGATTCTGCCTTTACCCAGTATCCTAATGGGAGCAACCTATGGCTAGACATTTTGAATAGAGATTAAAATCTAAATGGGCTGCATTATTTATTGCTGGAGTCTGTGAGTGAGTTAAGAGTTCTGAGAGCTTATCAGCAACTCACCCCATGGACTGGGGATGGTGCATAACTCATACAACAGGATAAAAATCAAAGTACTGTGTGTTTTTCTTACAGGATGAAGCGAGCAAATTCCCTGAATGTTCTGAATGTGGGAAGCAGAACTACTGGAGACACCTACCAGGTAAACTCTTTCACTGCTTCATGCCTGCTAGACCTCATCTTTGTGCTGTCAATTGCAGGCAGTGATCAGTCGTTCGACTTTTAAAGTTACTTGAGGTTTATCAGAGCCTTCAGCCACCTCACGCATTTTCACCAGTGTGTGTGCATTAGTCCAGGCTCAGTAGATAGCTCCTCCCTCTGGATCAGAATGTTGGGGTTCTGGGTCTCTGCTCTCTGCTGACACCACAGTACAATACTGAGTGAATGCTGCATTGTCAGAGGTGCTGGGACCCAGGGGTCACAAAGTAGCCTGGACCTGATAAAACCAAAGCTCCTTTAAACCCCAAGGTTGTGGGTTCAAGTCCCACTCCAGGACTTGAACCAAGCCATCTAGGCTGACACTGCCAGTGCAGTGCTGAGGAGTGCAGCACTGTCAGAGGTGCCATCTTTTGGATGAGACATTAAACCAAGGCCCTGTCTTCCCTCTTAGGTGGGCGTAAACAAACCTATGACTCTAAGGGGGAGGAGTTCGCCCCAGTGTCCTGGCCAATATTTACCCCCCAACCAACATGACAAAAAACAGATTATCTGGCCGTTTATCACATTGTTGTTTTTGGGAGCTTGCTGTGCACAAACTGGCTGCAGCGTTACATGACAACAGTGACCCGTCCTTCATTGTCTGTAAAATGCTTTGGGACGCGCTGTGGTCATGAAAGATGCTGTAGGAATACAAGTCCTTCTTTCATGAGAAATTCCGTGATTTTGGTGATGGTCACTTAGTACACTCACCCCGTTCATCGGGTGTAAATGTAACCCTTTGTGAGCGAAGGGAATTAATCGTATTCTCTGGGCCCAAGAGTGGAAACAGGCGACTCTTCTCTCCTTGAACCAGCATTACTTAAGAGCCTGAGAGGGGAGGAAATTTATATTTTACAAGGCCAGTCACGCATGGACACAGTGGGCTGAATAGCCTCCTTCTCTGCCTCTATGATTTGATTCATTACGTAGATTTCAAAGGCAGTATCTCGACATTCACTGTTCCCTGTTTCTTTCTCCCCCGCTGCAGCCGCCGACCAACAGCCTGACGGAATCCCGCGTCCTGAGCACCAGCCACACCCACCTGGCACGCCGTGGGTCTCTGACCGAATCCGGCTAGGACACACTGGGCATCAGGAGCATCTGAAGTTGCTCAGAACTCTGCAGTGCACTGCCCCTCAACACCTCCCCCCCCCACCCCCCCCCCCACCCCCGACACACACGAGGCTCCCAGCTCTTGCAGAGTCAGAGGTCCCCATTCGGCGTGGTATAAGGTGCAGCCAAATCCGCTTCATTCAGCTCTGAGGCAAGGCCACAATGATTGTGTGCATTACGTAGTTATGTAGCACTTACAGCATAAACGAGGCCATTCGGCCCAGTCTGTGCCGGTGTTTATGCTCTACTCAAACCTCCACCCATCCCTTCATTTCACCCCATCAACATATCCTTCCATTCCTTGCTCCCTCATGTGCTTATCCAGTTTTCCCTTTAGATGCATCCACACTAAAAGATCAGAGCAGGCCACACAATCTTAAAACCTTTTAAAATATACTCCATGTTTCAACCCTCTCATGGCAGCCTCTGCCTCCCCCTTCCTGACACTGTTACAATTATAGCCTCTCTGTCTCTCTGTACTTAAACTGGCCCAGTTCACAACCAGTGCTGGGTACTTCATCAAATTACAACAGATTTTACAGCACAGAAACGGGCCATTTGTCCCAGCAGATCCATGCCAGTGTTTATGCTCTACCCAAGCCTCCTCCGACCCCACCTCATCTCATCTTACCAATATATCTTATTCCTTTCTTCCTCATATGCTGACTAGCTTCCTTTAAATGCCCCTATTTATCTCAATGACTCCCTATGACAGCGAGCTCCACATTCTAACAACCCATTAAAAATCTCACCGAGTGCAGAGATGTACACACCCCACCCTCCCAATCACAATCATTGCTCTGACTATCCCAGTGGGAAAATCAGGGAGCAAGATTTCCTCTGTATGATTTGTTTAAACCCTTTTACATTTTAGTTGTAATAAGCATGCGCAGGAAGTTTTCCCTTGCCCCCAGCTTGCTCCTTCCAGGATTTCTAATCCCATTGGAATTCCAGTTTGGGAAGGGGATGCTTCTCTACGTACTCAGCGTGGCTACTTGACAAAGACGCAGCCGTGATTATAATTTAATGTCATTGTGGTATTTGGGACTTCCGTAGAGCCAAGCTGCAGTATAACTGCGCTCTTGGACCGCATCAGTTCCACGCAGACATGAGATGGTAGAGCGATCCTTAAAATGGGAAAGCCAAGAGTGAACCATGCTGGCAATCTGAAATCAAAACAGGAAAAAACTCAGTAGGTCAAACAATATCTGTGGAGAGAGAAAGAGTGAGAGAGAGAGAAAGCAAGGGAGAAAGAAAGGGTTAAGGCTTTGGTAGGATGATTCACTTTTCATGAAAGGTCCATTAGTTCACATGAAAGGGCACTGATCTGCCTGACCCATATAACGCTTTCCAGCCTTTTCTATTCTGATTTGAAAACTGGCCAGTTCCTGTAGTCTCCCATCACTAAACGTCCTGCATCAGGAGCTTGCAACAACTCTCTGCCCCTGCCTCAGACATTAAGCTGGTGTCGTACAGTTTATCACCACCAGAGGTTGTTTCAGCTTTGATTCCAAATCCCAAACAGACATGCGTAGCAATTGCATGTTACACACCTGCAGCTGTGCACTCTAACTCAGGAAAGTGTGCAAGCCCTACCCTGGGCACACACCCAAATACAAATACCCATTATCCGAAATAAAGCAGAAACTGCTGTCAGTGCACACAGCCTCACCTTTGTCTGAAAAAGAGACAACTGCTCTTCACTGCACCTGGAAGATTAACCTGCGCCTTTTGTTTTTAAGATGATGATGAGCTGCTTGCTTGTTGCAAAAGTACATGCATGATGGGCCAAATGGCCATGCCTCTGCCTTGTCATTCTGTGAAGCCTCGTTACAGGAGGGCACTGCACCCGTCCTCCCAAAGAGACATGGTATTTAACTGCCTCTTGAATGACTTCCAGAGTTTTCTTTTTGTCCTTTGTCCTGTTTATCCCACTGCTGGCTGTTCCTTGTGCTACACAGTTCTACTCTAATCCCTGTGACATAAGCCAGTCAACTTAAAAGACAGCCCTTTCCTAACGCAATAGCACAAGTATTCAGAAGGCACCTTATATATGGTCTTCATTCTGGGTATATCTGGCTCTGTTAGTGTCCTTGGGGAGTGACATTACGGTGTGCACATGTAGCACTTAGTCTGCCAATCGTATAAAGGTTAAGCGATGAATGGCTTAGATAGTATAGAGTTTCCCCGACCAGACCAGAACAGGGTATTCACAAAACATCTTAGGGGCTTTGGTCAAATGGCTTTGATGCACTTCACATGCAGAAGTGTAACTCTCACTGCAGTGACCACAGGCTGAATGTCAGGCTGTGTGTGAGCAGAGGTCAAATGGGACGGGGTGCGGGGTTGGTGGGGGGGGGGTAGAATGGGGGCAGATGGGATAGATCTCAAATTCAAAGGTGCTTGCATCTTGTGAGTCTTGGATCCACCCCAGATGTTTTGCACGAGAAGTTTTAGCGAATAGTAAAACCGTTGGAGATGTGCAGGCACAGCCGACTACCCACTTGAAGGGAGTCCGCTGATGTAAAATGGTATTCCCATTCCCAAGGAGAAATTGGAGTATGTCAAAGGAAGTATTGTGTATGTGGGATGGGGGTGCTGGTGAGGATATCAGAATGGAGGCACATGAGATAATTAATAGCAAGTATTCTAATTTGGAAGCAATAGATGGGACCAATTTCTACATAGCAATTTTTGGGCCAATGTTCGATTGGGAGGGGTGACACTCGTGCTTCAGAATGGGCACAGTTCCTGCATGTAGTAAATAGCTATGGATTCTCTGTACATGTCACATCCAGGCCATTCAAAAAGATATGTTGTCACCTTCCCCCATGCAGGCTTTTAGCAAATCTCTGGTTAGTTCCGTTGTGATGTGGATTAGTCGTGTTCTGAATACTGTATCAGACTCTACTGAAAACTGTGACATTTTGCAATGTTATTTATGTTTTGAGAAAAAAAATAGTAAAATAAAAAGTTTATTTGTGATTTCTTTTAAAAAAACTGAAGTGTAATATAGTTTTGATGGAGGGTCCAAGCCATCCCAAGAATTTGCCCAGAGCAGGAAGAAATTCAATGACCTCACAAGGGTGGCTGAGGTAAGTCAGGGCACTGTTGGCAATCCTGCTGCGCTGTTGGAGGCTGCACAGAACTCTCGCTTCTCACAGTTTTATTATCACTGGGCGTCAGGGGAACTCGCATATACAAAGGGCAAACTCCGTGAACACTCGACTATCACCAAACACTCAGCCTGTCAACACAAGTAGCCTGGATCCCCACGAACAGATTGTCAGTACCGGGCCCCCACAGGGAGGAGATCCACAATGGATTCTGCATATCTTTGTGTAAAGGAGCAGTACACAGTTCTTCCTTATCGTGGCCTGTGCATATTAATGCAGGTCGCGTACCTATCTCCAAAAAACCAAACACATCCAAAAACCGCACATTTTTTTAACCTCATCAACCTCTAGTTGTTTGTCTGCACTGTTTACCTTGCAATTTTTGTGGTGAACATGTCAAAAAGAAACTTGCAGCAGGTACCCTGTATTTATTATTCGGTGATACATCTTACTTTTCCAGCCATTTTATTGACTTTAGACTATTGCCAGCCTAGGCTTAGACTATTGTAATGTAAGTTTATATGCGGTATCCGAAAGCAGAAATTATCCAAAATCCAAAATGCAATCGGCCCTGAGAGTTTCGGATAAGGGATACTTGACCTATATGTCCATGCAACTTGTATCACTTTACAAAGTCCAACCACTGACAAGAGAACAGGAGATGGAGTGAACACCAATACTGCAGCTCCCAACGTCACACAAGGAAGGAGCTCTGTAATAGGGGGCAGGATATTGAGGGCGAGAGGAGGGGCCTGCTCGCCAACGCGTAAAATGACGCGGGATGATGTCAGGCAGAACTCCCAACGTCACCCCGCATCATTTCAATTTTCAGGTCGGCAGGGGCGCAGCCGAATCGGCTGTGTGCCCGCCAACCTGTCAACGGCCAATTGAGGCCATTTAAAATGTAATTGAACACATTAAAGGACCTGCCCGTCCAACCCTAAGGTTGTCGGACAGGCTGGGAGCCCTGGAGGGCTTCAGAGAAAGTGAAACCCCATCCACCGGCGGGATAAGGTTTCTGGTAGGTTTTTAAAAATTTTTCAAAAGTTTGACTAAAAGTGATGGACATGGTCCCAGCTCATGTGACAGTGTCACATGGGGGAACATGTCAGGGAAATTTTATTTTTCTATATTTAACATTTTTGAATTTGGCGCCGATCTCCCTGAGGCAGCACTTAGCCTCAGGGAGATGAGTGCACTCTGTTGTGCGCATGCGCTAAAGAGCACACCCTCGGCTTAGGGAATCCCATCCACCCCCCCCCCCCCCCCCCCAGCACAGGGAGCGCATAGCTCTTCCTGGCAGATGTCACAATTAAGATACCAATTAAGGCTCACCCACGTAAAATGGCGGCGCGCCCCCCGATCGGAGGCGCACCCGCTCCTGAACTTCCCTCCCGACGGGGGGAACATTCTGCCCAGGGAGATAGCCAGGCAGAAGAAACTACAGGAGATGGTGGTAATAAGACTAGTAAGGACAGGGCAAAAGCCATCATTAGCAGTGACAGTCTCTAATGTTGCAGTGCCCCTTGAACTCAGCTGCCCTTCCTCTGAAGTCAAATGCCATGTGGTAAATCTGGGCCTGTGGGGGCAGATGCCACCATGAAAAACAAATTACAAAGGTGTTGCAATTGAGACGATCCACACTGTCCAGCTCCGCAGGCTCCTTGCTTCTGCCCACCTTGGGTCACCTTGCTGCCCTCAGTCTAACTTATCCCAGTGCTGTACACATGGCAAAGCAAGACATCTGTGTTTGCTAGACCACAAGCCCTTATTTAAATATATATATATATATATATATATATCATGGACTGGCTCGGTGGCCGAGTTCCAGGGATGGCTTAGAAAAAAAAAAGCGAGAACTCAAAACGGGGGGAGCGGGGAGGAGATAATAATGAGTAGAAAAACAGCGAAAATGGCTCCTGTCTCAATATGCTGCCCAGTCTGTCCCTCTCAGATGAGTATAAGATCCCCCGGTCTAGTGTTCAATGGTTTCATTGTCCTGTGTTTGATTATGTTGGTCCGGCAACAGATCTATGCTCCCAGTGCTTCACTGGTTAAGCCTGGGTGTTGACTCAGAGCAAAGTAAACAGAAGCTACTAGAAACTGAGTTGTAAGCAAGAGTGCCGACATTTTGTGATTACAAAGATATTTAAAACTCTTATAAATAAACCAGTTGCACGCTTAGAAACTGTCATCTCAGCATTATTTTGAGATGTATAAAATACACAATATCTGCCATTCTATCGAAGAAGAGCTGGGGAGTTTGTCCAAGTTTGTGGCTGATACAGCAACACTAACACACACAACCTCATTATTTCTGTTTGTGGGAGCTTAATTGGCTGCAAAGCAACTTGTGACAGACATCTTGAGGCTTGGAAAAGTGCTGTTGCTGTGATATATTAACTGGGCGGGCATGGAGCTAGTGGACTGAGAAACAAGCTCGTCCTGGCTGAAACCAACACACTGCAGATGCTGGCCCTCGGGTTTGAGGCCCCAGCCATTGTAACTCCCGCTTGAACCTAATGTCGGTGGTCCCCAGCTGTCAGGTAAGTGGTTCGGGGGGGAATTTGGGGGCGGTGAGGGGAGGGTACGGGTGATTGGGAAGTCTGGGACCTTCGGTGTGATTGGGGATTTTGTCAGAAAATCCAAAACTTTTCACAAATGATTCAAAAATTGTTGGACCTTCTTAAAAACGATAGTGCATCACCAAAAAATGCTTAGCTTGCTGAGATAGTGCTGATACCCGTAAAGGATAACTGCTTGACCCACTGCTCCTGCCAAAGCTTGCAGTGTTGCCAACCCTCCAGGATTGCCCTGAAGTCTCCAGGGATTAAAGATGATTGGACACTGCTATGACCAAAAGCCCAGAAGATTTTTTTTTTCTCTTCTTTGTTGAATAATTTTCTTTACTCGTTATAAAATTATTGGAGATGCGGGGTTGGGACAGTGAGGCTATTTTACTGGGAGGTGCAGTTGGAGGCAAGAGTTCAGGCGACCAATCCTCCAGGAATATGTCCAACCAGAGTTGGCAACCCAAGGTGACCACCCAGCATCGACTGTATCTGGCTATTGTTAAAATGCCATTGGGGTTTGAATGACATCATCAAATGGGAATGAGGTCATCAGGCACTCCCCAAATTCTCCCTGTAAAAATGGCAACGGTATCTTATTGCTAGGACTTTAACCCCATTCTCATCAGGCAGAAGGGGTTAAGATTGAGGCCATTTTAAGTGCAAGTTCTTTCATATCTGGACAACCTTACGAATGTGAATATGTTAGAAAGAGAAGTCTCTTTAAAAGAAGCGAATGCTCTCCCCAGGCCAACACATTAATCATCACTCAAGGCTCTGATACAGTGAAAGCATGGGGGCTTTGCTAAAACCTTTATAAATCACTGGTTAAGCCTAAGCTGCAATATTGTCTTCAATACTCAGTACCAGACTTTAGGAAGGTTGTCAAGGCTTTGGAGAGGGTCACAATCGAGGAAGATTTCACTAGAATTTACCAGGGTTGAAGAAATTTGGACAAAAACGGGGATCATTCTTAAAGCAGAGAAGATTAAGAGCAGATTTAACAGAGGTGTTCAAAATCATTAAGAGTTTGGTAGAGTAAATAGAACTTTTCAGTGTGAGGAGATTTGGTAACCAGAGGGACACAGGTTTTCAGGTAATTGGCAAAAGAATCAGAGGCAAGGGGAGGGGCAGTGAGTTATTGTGACCTGGAATGTGTTGCCTGAAAGGCTAATGGAAACAGATTCAGTAGTAACTTGCAAAGGGTAATTGAATGTACACTTGAGAAAGAGAAATTTGCAGGTTATGGAGAAGAGCTAGGCGAGTGGGACTAATTGGATTGTTTGACTGCCTGTGTCCTTACTCGTATCAAGTCCCGTTCATCCATCGCCCCTGCCCTCATTACCTACTCCAGCTCCCAGGTAAACAACACCTCGATTTCAAAATTCTCAGCCTTGTTTGCAAATCCCTCTGTGGCCTCGCCCACCACCACCCCCACGTCTCTGCTTCTCCAGCCTCACAGCCCCTTCCAATATCTCCGCACTGCTCTAATTCTGCCGTCCTGAGCAGCCCCAATACATGCAAATTAGGAGCAGGAGGAGGCCATTCAGCCCTTCGAGCCTGCTCTGCCATTCAATAAGATCGTGGCTGATCCGAATATGGCTTCAACTCCACATTCCGCCTACCCCTGATAACCTTTGACTCGCGTGTTAGTCAAAAATCTATCTACCTCTGTCTTAAAAATATTCGTTGACCCTGCCTCCATTGCTGTCTGGGGAACAAAGTTCCAAAGATTCTTTTTTTATTCATTTACAGGATGTGGGCATTGCTGGCAAGGTCAGCATTTGTTGCCCATCCCTAATTGCCCCTTGAGAAGGTGGTGGTGAGTCGCCTTCTTGAACCGCTGCAGTCCCTGTGGTGTAGGTACACCCACAGTGCTGTTAGGGAGGGAGTCCCAGAATTTTGACCCAGTGACAGTGAAGGAACGGCCGATATATTTCCAAGTCAGGATAGTGAGTGGCTCGGAGGGGAACTTGCAGGTGTCTGCTGCCTTTGTCCCTCTAGATGGTAGTGGTCGTGTGTTTGGAAGGTGCTGTTTACGGAGCCATGGTGAATTCCTGCAGTGCATCGTGTAGATGGTGCACACACTGCCGCTACTGTGCGTCAGTGGTGGAGGGAATGAATATTTGTGGATGGGGTGCCAATCAAGTGGACTGCTGAATGGTGTTGAGCTTCTTGAGTGTGTGGGAGCTGCACTCATGCAGGCAAGTGGGGGGTGTTCCATCACACTCCTGACCTGTTTCTCAGACAGGCTCTGGGGAGTCAGGAGGTGAGTTGCTCGCTGCAGGATTCATAGCCTCTGACCTGCTCTTGTAGCCACTGTCACATTCACAACCCTCTTCAAGAAAAAAACTCTTCTCATCTCTGTCCTAAATGGGAGACCCCTTATTTTTAAGTTGTGTCCCCTAGGTCTAGTCTCTCCCACAAGGAGAAACATCCTTAATCACTCCAGCATTGTTGTCCGAACCTTCAGCTGCCTAAGCTCTGGAATTCCCTCCCCAAACCTCTCCACCTCTTCTCTCCCTAAAACCAAACTCTTTAACCAAGCTTTTGACCACCTGCCCCTTGTGTGGTTCAGTGTTAAGTTTTGCTTTCTAGTGCTCCTGTGAAACACCGTGGGATGCTTTATTAGCTTGAAGGCGCTATGTAAATGCATGTTGTTCAGAGCTGACACAGGCACAGGGAGCTGAATGGTTTCCTGTGTCCCCTGATTCTGCTGGTCTGGGCTGTTTAGAGAGCAAATCATTAGTTCCCAGCCCCTGCCTAAGAAAAAACAGCACAACAGGATTTAACCACATCTCTGTTAGGACAGTTCAGGGATTTCTTGACACGCAGAGAAGAGATAAATGTTCAGATCGGAAAGGAGAATCTTGGAGCTAGTCAGCAGACGTACCCTAGCAGACAGACAGCTCGGATCGGATGACTCATTGGCAGCTGCTAGCTCCATTTGCTTTTCTTTGCCAGAGTCTGACGTCAGGACCTGTGAATCTCTTTGCAACACGTCCATTTGCTCATTATTTTAACAGAGGCATCAGCCCAGTTTAAGATGAATGCCTGTGAAATTTGATAGCAGCATTAACTGTGCATCAATATCCTCAACACTAATTTCTATCCCTGTGTCAGTATCCAACTGTCTCTATTTGTTCTTCGTCTCTCTTCTATTTTCTCTCTCTCGGTCTCTTTGCCGCTGTTTGAACTCAGTCTTTCTTAGTCTGATTGACCGACTCTCTCTCTCTCTCTCTCTCATCTTCCTGAACCTCCCTGTTTCTCTCCCTGCCTCCCACTTTCCTTGTCTTCTCTCTTTCTGCCTCTATGTCAGTTGTGGCTCAGCACTCTCACCTCTTGAGACAGAAAACCTGTGCAGTGTGAGTCCCACTCCGAAGGCTTGAGCACCCAATTCAGGCAGACAACTGCAAGGGCGATCCTGAGGGAATGCAGCACTGTCTCGGGTGCCGTCTTTTAGATAACATGTTGAATCTGGCCTCGTCTCCTCTCTCAAGTGGATGTAAACAATCCCGTGACACAATTCGGAGAAGAGCGGGGGAAGTTCTGCCCAAGGTCCTGGTCAATACTTATCCCTCAACCAACGTCGCTAAAACTGGTCGTTATCACATTGCTGTTTGTGGAAGCTTGCTGTGTGCAAATTGGCTGCCATGATTCCGACACCAGCGGTTACGCATCAAACAGTACGACAGTTACTGTAAAGTGCTTTGGGATGTCCTGCGGCTGTGAAAGGCGCTATATAAATGCAGGTTTTTATATACTCACTGGGGAAGATTTTACTCTTGTAGGGCGGGCGCGAAGGGCAGGCCCGGGAGCAGCAGTGCAACAGCCTCCCCCCCCCCCCCCCCCGGGGTAAAGCCACAACCACGATTTTATGCCGGATGGCCAATGAACGGCCAGCTGGTGCCAAACGCAGGCCGATAGCCTCGGCGCTCCCCGGGGCTGTGGGGAGCAGGAGGAGCGCGAGGGCTTCTGTGCGCGCGGGCGAGCTCGTTGGAGGTGAAGGCCCAGAGCCGCCTCAGGGAGCTGGGCGTCAAAAATGAAGCTGTCAAAAGTCAGGAAGGGACGTCCCCCTGGGGTGACTGTGTCGCACGAGCCGGGACGCGTTAGAACCGGGATTTTATGTTTTTAACTAACATCGGAAACCGCTTCCCGCCCGCGGTGGACGTCTCCTGAAAAATGCGAAGGCCGTCCGGCCTGTTCACTTGCCCGTTGACCGTAAGGTTGGACGGACAAGGAGGTGGGGTGGGGGTGGGGGTGGGGGGGGTGAAAGTTCAATGAATCGATTAAGGGACTTAATTGACTCTTAATTGTCGGCGGGCGCGCTGCTGACTCCCACGTGCAGCCGCTGGCCGAAATATCGCTCGCCTGACATCATCGCCGCGCTATTTTACGCCCGTGCGTGTTGGGTGCGCCCCACCCACCCCCCCCCCACCACTCCCCACCACTCCCCAAGCCGAAAATTCTGGCCTCTGACTCCATTTTTTTCACTGCGTTACTTTTCTCAACTCCCCCTCCTTGTGTTTTTCTCACTCTTGCTCTCTCTCTCTCTCTCTCTCTCTGTCGCCTCCTCCCCTCTGCCTCACCTTCCCTGTATTTCTTCCCGCCTCCCTCCCTCTCTCCCTCTCTCCCTCTCTCTCTCTCTCTCACCATTCGTTTGTTGCGGACCCTGGGCCGGGGAGAGTGGGGTGGGGGGATGGGGTGGGGTGGGGGGGGTGGGGGTGAGGGCAGTAAGATTAGAGGGGTAAAATTTGGAGCGGTTTAGGCCTCGCACTCTCGTCCCCAAACTGGTTTTAATTTTGGGGAGCTGTCCTCGAACACGGCAACCCGGAAGCGCTTTGCGCTGCCCTGACAAGCTACGAAAGCCTCCCCGCCTGAGAATGTCCCGGAAGGAGGGGAACATTTGAAATGCGGCCCAAGTCCGACCTGTCCACATAAAAATCTGCCGCTCTCGCCCTGTGCCTTGTCACAACCCAAAGTCACAGACTGAAAAGCGTCAGCCTTTATGTGTATCAAATGAATCGATTCAATCAAACATCATGTCAGGACACAGGGAATTTATAGCACTGGATGGAGGCCCATTCCAGTCAAGGCAAGATCCCCCTATCCAGCTCTTGCTCCATAGCCTATAGGTCACTGCACTTTTAAATACCCATCCGTTCTTTATTTGAAAATGACGTGACGCTGTCTGCCTCTACTACCCTCTCTGACAGTGAGTTCCAGACCCCCACCACACCTTGGGTGAAATAAATTCTCCTTAGCTTCTCTCTAGTCCCAGCTGAAACTTATTTTACACCCATGACCCCTGGCGATTGAGTCACACGCTGGACGCCGTAGTCATTCCTCAGTCTGTCCTATCAAAACCTCCCATTATCTCGAACATCTCTCAGCCGGAGGGTTAGGAGTGGGAGGAGGCCATTCAGCCCCTCGAGCCTGCTCTGCCGGTCAATAAGATCGCGGCTGATCTGATTGTGGCCCCCAACTCCACTTTCCTGTCTGCGCCCACCCCCCCATAACCCTTGACTCCCTTGTCGATCAAAAGTCTGTCTAACTCAGCCTTGAGTATATTCAGTGACCCAGCCCCCACTGCTCTCTGGGGAAGAGAATTATAGAGACTGAAGAGAGAAGAAATTCCTCCTCATCTCTGTTTTTACTGGGCCCCCTCGTTCTAGATTCCCCCACGAAGGGAAACATCGTCTCAGTGTCCACCCTGTCAAACCCCCTCAGGATCTGACATGTTTTAATAAGATCACCTCTCGTTCTTCTAAACTCCAATGTTATAGGCCCAACCCACTCAACCTCTCCTCACAAGAAAATCTCTTGACCTTCTCTGTTCTGGAGGAGGACATTCCCAACTGTTCTAACCTTTCCTCATGCAGGTGGACGCACAAGTAGGCATCTCGTTTTGGGATCTGTCATAGAAGAGGCAGTGGCTTAGTGATATTGTTACTGGACTAGTATTGCAGAGACCCAGGATAATGCTCTGGGGACCTGGGTTCAAATCCCACTACAGGCAGAATTTGAATCTAATGAAAAATCTGATTAAAAACCCCTCTGGTCTGTTCCTTGAGGAGGGAAATCTGCAGTCCTTACCTGGTCTGGCCTACATGTGACTCCAGACCCCCAGCAATGTGATGCCTGCAACCCATGAACATCCACATGTAGATATTGGAGGAGGAGGTGCTGAAGATTGTGGCTGTGGTCCGGAGCCCAGGGAGGGAACTTTGAAAAACAACAAGCAGGCAACAGAAGTCTCTTTAAGTAAAAAAAGTGTCATATTGATTTTATTTGGAAAAAAGAGAGTAATTTATACACTTAAAGTTGCCCTCAGTGAAACGGCACAATGACTGTGGCTGGAATAAATTCTGCGTGCCTCGCTGTGCCATCCCACATTGTAGCATTGTCCAAACCGTGTGGGCAGCTTAACCCTGTCTCACGCAAGCTGAAGGGACAACACCTGTCACCCACCAACACCACCCCCCTCCCCCCCACTTCACGAATTGCCACCCCTGCCCAGCTACTAACAGCAGCTTCTGACTCGGGCCTCATCCCACCAAGTGTGGCAACAGACACCTCGAGACATCGACAGGGAAGCGGGTGGGGGGGGTGGTGTAAACGCAGACAGGGTGGAGTTACTGGGGCACCAATAGGGCCGGAGCTGACTGCGGTTTGGATTCTGCCATAGCGTGGAATACACAGTGAACGTAAGACCACAATGTATATACCGAGGTAACAGGTCTGGTAGGATGCACAGTTCAGTTAATAAAGGCTTATGCTATGGCTGGCTTCTAAAGAAACAGAGCCTCTCTTGGCAGACAGAAATGGGATTACACCTGTCACTCGCTGCACACTGCATTAGACCGGGAGCCTTCGTTCCCACTGTATAAATCCACCCCACCATCCCGAGATATTGTACACCCGAGATACCAACTTGCTTCATGCTCCTTCTTGGTATCGGTGTGTGCACGGTGTACACCACTGCTGAAGGTCACAACGAGGAGACAGTTTCATGTGGGGGTTGGAGGAGCTGGTATCTGAGGACACGAGGGGGGGCAGGAGGGGAAGGGGGGGTGGGTGGCGAGGAGAACCAGGAGGGAGGGGTGGTGGGGGGGGGGGTGGCAGGCTGTGCCTGCGCTAAGTTCTCAGTCAGGGCAACAACTGGGACGCTGCAGTTGGCCTAAGCATTGCGACGCTCAGGAAGTGGGAGGCCGGAGGGTGGGGGTGGGGGGGTGCGGGGGTGGGGGTGAGCTGGGTGGCGAGGGAGAACCAGCCAGGAATCCTCCCTCCAGCCCGCCGTTCACTCGCCTGCTCCCCCAATTTCCAAATAACATCAGGACGGAATCAAGCTCGGCTGTGATGCCTTTAAGGGTTGAATAGCAACACTGCTAGGAAGAGCCAATCAGCCCCTCAAGCCTGTTCTGCCTTTCCATTAGATCATAGCAGATCTGTATCTTTACCCCGTTTTCACACCCTGATTCCGTAACCATTTGCCCAACAAGAGTCTCTCACTGGTATTTTCAATTGAACCTCCCCCCAGCTCCAACAGCCTTTTGTGTGTGTGTGTGTGTGTGTGTGTGTGGGGGGGGGGGGGGGGGGGGTGGCGGTGTTGTGTGGGGGAGAGAGTTCCAGATTTCCCCTCTCCTCTGCCTGAAGGAGGGCTTCCTGAATGGTCTGCTTCTGGTTTTAAGTCTGCTCTGGGCTCCCCACACCAGAGGAGTAAGTCGTTTCCCTCTCTCTTTACCCTGTCGGATCCTTATTAACGATCCCGGACACCCCAATTGAATCGAACTGCCCTTTAGGGAACAGACAGCTGTAAATGACCAGCCGTGTGTTACTCCACAGGACACACAGTCGGCCAGCAGCAGCTCAGCGCTCCGCGGCTCCCAGTCTGAAAAGTGTGCAATAGAAATCACTCGACGCACAGGTAAAGAGGTACTGTCTCTTTGGAATAAACCTGCTTTCAAAATCAGCGTGGCGCAGCATGCAAACACCTCTGTGAAAGGGAAAGGTAGGTTCGAAACACCGCCGTTCAATTCGTTTTCACATTAGCAGCGCATTTTCTGAATTCGGAGTTGACGAGCTTTTTTATCTCCACCTCCCTTGACCCCCTCCTCCCCTCCTCTGCACCACCCCCCCACCCCCCGCACTCTCTGCCCTCCCACCGCCTCCGGGTGGAGGTCGAGACGACCGCTTCCCCCAACACGTGCTTGGAGCCGGCAAGCGGATATTGCACCACGGGGTGCATCACGGTAGAGCTCATCGCCGCCCTCGCTCCATGTTCACGGGTACCCTTCCCGCGGGAAGGTAATCATGAGCGGGAGCGGGAGTCGGGTGGGTGGGGGGGGGGGTGGTGGCGGGGAAGAAACTTGATCCACCTCCTCCCCTTAGCTTTGGGAAATGATAGCCCTCCACCCGCAGTGAGCCAGACGGGAGTTACTTAACTCGTCTTGGCTGCATCATCTTGGTGTCTAATGTTAATGTTGCAATCCTGCCACAATGAAGTGCAAGCTCTAGTTGTAAGTGAGAGCAACTGTATCCAACTGGGGAAAGGTTAGGGCATTATTCTTAAGTATATATAAGAACCGGTTTCCACCTGTGTGGGGGTTGGGGGTTGGGGGGGGTGAGGAATTGGGAGTCTCTACCTGTGTTCTCTAGATTTCATGAATAAACCTACATGAAGGAAAGACAGACTCCAGATTCTTCCCTTGCTCAGTGAATGAATTATAGGGTCTAAGATCCTGTGACAAACTACACATTAGACATGCTCTGAGGTCGATCATGATGGAATCTGAGATTTGAAGATATATAATTTTAAAAATAAACACTTTGTTAATAATTTCCTACTCCTGAATAAAATACTTTAAAACTCTACCATTCTTTCCCAGAGGTGATGTGATAAACCAATTCCATCTCCCTGTGTTCGCTGCCACTGGGAGTGAATCAGTCCCTTTTCAAACCTTTATCTTTTTTTTTTGCATTTGAGTGTGTTAAACAAATACAGTTTTAAATGTCCGGGTGTAACTATCCGAACGCTTTTCGGGGGGGGGGGGGGGGCGGGGGTTAGTAAGGGGGAATCTGTTCCTGCAGGAAGGGCGGTAACCAGGGGGCACATATTTAAGAGAATCAACAAAACAGCCAGAGGTGAGATATCGAGATGTTTAATTTACGCAGCGAGTTGTTGTGATCTGAAAGGGCAGTGGAAGCAGATTCAATATTAACTTTCTAAAGGGGAATTGGGTAAATACTTGAAGAGGAACAACTTTGCAGGGCTATGGGGAAAGAGCAGGGGTGTGGGGCTAATTGGGTAGCTCCTTCGAAGAGCCAGCATGGCCACGATGGGTCAAATAGCCTTCCATGCTGTGGGATCCTGTGATCAACACATTCTCGGAGAAGAGGATTCTTCCCTCCCCTCCCCTCCCTGCCCCCACCCTCCACCACGTCTTCCCCCACATCACTGGACCAACACCCCCCCTCCCCCACCACCACCCCAGTCCCCTTTACCCACGTTTTCAACCTTCTGTTGCTGACATTGTGGATTGACTCTCACCCATCTGCAGGAAAAGGCTCCTTCAGCACCTCACAATCTTATTTTGGCAAAGGTTCCTCCCCCCCACCCCCAACCCCCCTCCCCTCCCCCCTTGGCTTTACAAAGCTGTAGGAGAAGCTACTCACCACCAGGGGTCCTACGTGAGCCACCATGAACAGCAGCAGCCGCAAAGCAAGAGCTGTGTCATCCTAATTGAATTCTCTTCCTTTAAAATTAATTTTCTGGGATGGGGGTGTCACTGGTGACACCAGCGATTTACTGCCGATCCCTGGTTGCCCTGAGAAGGAGGTGGTGGGCTGAGCCACTTTTCACGAACCTCCGTCTTTAATTTAGTAATGGACTCATTTAGTCTTTCATGAAGGGGTGTGTGGGTGTCTCTGGCAAAGCCAACATTTGTTACCCATCCCTAATTGCCCTGGAGCTGAGTGGCCAGCTTGGCTGCTTCAGATGGGGGGGGGGGGGTGGCACCAGCAGGCCAGACCGGGTAAGGACGGCAAATTTCCTTCCCCCGAGGGGGGCGTTTGACCACCAATCGATGATCGTTTCACGGTCACCATCACCGGGACCAGCCTTCGACTCCAGATTCTTAATGATTGAATTTAAACTCCACCCCTTGGGTGCTGGTGGGATTTGAACCCGTGCGTTAGCCTGGGGCCCCTGGGTCACCAGCCCAGCGGCGGCATCACCACCGCGCCACCGCCCGTCCCCCTCCCCCCGCCCCCCCCCCCCCCCCCCCCCCCGCTACGTGGTCTCGCTCGGCCACTTCAGAGGGCAGTTAAGAGTCGAGCAGGGCTGGCGTGGGACCGGGAGTCACGTATGGGCCCAGACTGGGTCTCAGACACCGGGGGTGTTCTACGGATTCTCGCTCTTTGACCGTGAGCTGTTACCCCGGATACCGAGAAGGTTGTGTTCAATCCCGGCGTGTTTTCCAGTGAAAAATCTCCAGCGGAATAATTCTAACAAAGCAGGGAGCCAGGGTCGGTTTCCTGCCGGGAGAAGGTGAAGTTTTCGAGAGCTGACTAGAGGGGGGCGAAGGTACAGGCGTCGGAAGCCACGATGGGAAGAGCTGAATTGCTAACCAGGGTCGGCAACTGGTCCATGTGAGAGCCATACCCTATCGGGGGGACTGACATGGACTGGCAGAGGGTGGCGGGATTGAGTCCACAGCACAGAACCAGGCCACTCAGCCCATCTGCTCCACGCCAGTGTTCATGCTCCACATGAGCCTCCTCCTACTCCTCCTCCTCCTCTTTTGCTTGCCCTGTCAGCCTTTCCTCCCCTGACGGTGCTCAGCTAGTTTCCCCTTTGTATAAAAACACGAAGATTGTCCAGGATTTGAAACAGGGGACCTATTGATAGCTCCCCAAGAGAATCCCAAAGCCAGGAATCAGGATCCTAGGCCAACAATCCACACCAAAAGAAACATAAATGGGCAGTACAGGGACTCAGTTTTGTGACCACTGCATCACTATCGCTGCTCTCTAATCAACTGAGCGAACTGGCACTTAAGTGAGAGAGTAGGAGCCCAGAGTAGTGACATGTGATAAGGGAAATGGCACCATTGGGGATGGCACTGTGATGGGAGGGTGCAACACTCAGGGTTCCCTTTTATATCATTGTCGTGGTCGTTCGCTTTCCTGACAGGTACAGTGACAAAGAATGGACCAAGGTTGAAGCACTAGCTGCATTATTCGAGTACACCACGCCCATGTGGTCCTGAGGAGCTCCAGGAATCGAGCTTTTCACTTGCTTATCCTCTTGCAGAGATGGGAGAATTTTTAGAAAAATAATTCTGGGGGTGTGGGCCTCACTGGCAATCACCCATCCCTAGTTGCCCCTTGAGAAGGTGGGGGTGAGCCGCCTTCTTGAGCCGCAGTGCTGTTAGGGAGGGAGTTCCAGGATTTTGACCTAGCGACAGTGAAGGAGCAGCGATTTAGTTCCTGAGTTGGGATGATGTGTGACTTAAAAGGGAACTTGCAGGCAGTGGTGTTCCCATGCATCTGCTGCCCTTGTCTTTCTGGGTGGTAGTGGTCGTGGGTTTGGAAGGTGCTGTCTAAGGAGCCTTGGTGAGTTGCTGCAGTGCTTCTTGTAGATGGTACACACACTGCTGCTACTGTGCGTCAGTGGTGGAGGGAGTGAATGTTTGTGGATGGGGTGCCGATCATCAGGCTGCTTTGTCCCAGATGATGTTGAGCTTCTTGAGTGTTGTAGAAGCTGCACTCATCCAGGTAAGTGGGGAGTATTCCATCACACTCCTGACTTGTGCCCTGTAGATGGTGGACAGGCTTTGGGGAGTCAGGAGGTGAGTTACTCTCTGCAGAATTCCCAGCCTCTGATTTGCTCTTGTAGCCACAGTATTTGTATGGCCGATCCAGTTCGGTTTCTGGTCAATGGTAACCCCCAGGATATTGATAATGGGGGATTCAGCGATGTTAATGCCATTGAATGTCAAGGGGTGATGGTTAGGTTCTCTCTCGTTGGAGTTGGTCATTGCCTGGCACTTGTGTGGCACAAACATCACTGCCACCCATCAGCCTAGGCCTGAACGTTGTCCAGGTCTTGCTGCATGTGGGCAGGCACTACTTCTGTATCTGAGGAATAGCGTTGCACACTGTGTAATCATCAGTGAACAGCCCCACTGGAATGACTCGAGTTCTTAGGCACTTAACAGGGCAAGATCTTCACCTGTATCGGGAATGATGGCTGCCAATGGGATTTGCTTGAGGGTCAATGGCTGTGAAATACTTTGCCTCTCGCAGGCTGGTCCCATTAAGTTGGGTTCCTCGTTAAACTAACCTTGCTAAGCAGTGACACGGGGTTGGGCCTAACCCAGAAGGTGAAAGGGAGCAGGAGGGATAGCACGGGGAGCGAGCGGATAAATATTTCCTTACTTCAGGGGCGTGATGGGGAGTGGATGGGGACGTGACGGTGAGGGGTGGGGGTGGGGGGGAGAGGTGGGGTGGGGGAGGGGTGGGGAAATCTCTCCCTAGGTGCTAAGAAATGACCAAACTCAGCGAGTGGAGAGAGGACACTCCAGTTGACACTCTCTGAGTGTCAAGAAGTCACTCAGTGGCCAAGCATTTCTCAATGAAGGTTCACCTCGCCTTCACGTCAGTTCCCCATAAATGGTGCTGTGGAGCTGGAGGCCTCCGAACGATTCTCCCCACCCCCCCCTCCTCTCCTGGCCATCCCAATCTCAGAGGCTGACCCAGCGACACAGGCTGGGTGCAGGCCCCAGAGCTTGAGGCTCAGCGCCAGGCTGAGCGCCAATGGGGGGGGCGAGAGGGGACAGCCGCGAATAAACCTCTAGCTGAGCCATGCGGGACTGAAGAAAAGCAAACTCCGGGTTCTTATTCAGTTGGCGAATCCGCATCGCTCTGGAAATAAATAAAAATAAAATCCATCTTTGAAAGCGAAGACATTCCGTTCACGCCACCCTTGGGCCCTCCTGACCAATCAGATCTTGACCACTCAAGGCTGCCAGAAATGATCGTTCCAGTGATGGGATGGCCAGCAACTCAAGTCTGCCTCTCTGCTGCTGGCGATACTGGCATATTCCTCCTCCTGGCATCTCCCGTGGCAACGCTGGTTCCCCCAACTCGGACTCCAAGCTGTGGCCAGATGCCCCCCCACCACCCCCCCCAGAGCCATCAGCCGCATCTCTACCCCTGCTCCTTGGCCAGATGTTCCAGAGGAAGATCTTAACCCCCTTGTGCTTCTCCAATTCACTTTGCACACGAGCAAACAGTGAGGGCAACATGGCCTAGGCCTGGGTGGAGGGGGTGGGGAGGGAGGGAGGAGGGCAGGGGATGAGGGGAGGCGAGCGATGATGATCGGAAAATCTCAGGTCCTCGGTTCCCCCTTCCCCAACCCCACCTCCACCCACCCCTCCCCCACACCCCCCCCCCCCCCCCCCCCCCCCGCCTCACTCCAAACCACACAGGAGAAACACGGCCAGTCAACTCCCTCCCTCTAGCGAGACCTTCGAAAAGCCGAATCCGGGGCCTGTTAGGCCTCTGGTAGCCAGGGCGAAACATGAACTCATAACCGCAGCGGGAGCCATTCCTGCGTCGCTCCGAACAGTCTCCGGTTCCTGCCCCGGTGTCTCGGGAATATCATGCGTGTGGGGCTGTTGGTTTCCATGGAGATTCGGAGGAGGGGCTGAAGTTTTCCACGCTCCCAGTTTTATTCGTTCCTGTCAGCCCCCTCCCCTCTCGCCTCTCTTGACGTCACCCCCAGTCTCCGGCTATTACAATGTGGTGTAAATGTAGACGAATATAATGACAAGGAGGTTGAGAACAGTGCCGCTGATACCCAACATGGCTAATATCCTCTCCTCCTTGTCTTCATCCTCAGGCTCTGGAAGGTGAACAATCCTCGTCTCCTCGATGTGTTCAATGATCACCATTTTTACCGATTCTTATCAGATCGAGGGCCTCAGGTCTGGACAGGTGGGGGAGGTGGGGGGGAAAAGAAACGAGAAGCATTAAAGAAATCGGAACCCAAGCCCCATCATCCAATCAGTCCTCCCCACCCTCCCGCGGGGCTCGGGGAGGTGGGGTGCAGTCCCCAAGAGAACCAGCCACCCTCCAGAGCCGTGCCCGCACTGGGTCGCCAACCCTCCAGGACTGGCCTGGAGTCTCCAGGAATTGAAGATCAATCTCCGGGTCACTGCTGTGGGCCACCCTGGGGAAAAATCATCGGGACGTTGAAAAGATTGTTTCTTTTCTGTCACTTTCTTTCAACGTTTCTCTTCACCAGATATAAAAATGTCGAAAATGGAGGAAGAGGCTGTTTGGCCGACAGTCAAGCATCATCCAATTGGGTAATGAGTCTTTTTGCTTTCCGATTGGCGTGGGAAGGCCGTACGTCACAGGGATGGACGGGTTGGCCGACCAATGGCTGGAGCGTGGGGGCGAGTCATGTGATGGAGCCTCCAGGGATACATTTAATCACGGTTGGCAACCCTAATCCCACATGGGAGCCATTCTTCATGTATGACCCTAAACTATGAGTATCCACAGGCTGTGCGGCCATGGGAATCATCACCCATGTTTATGATCTAAAGCCCACAGGCGGGGGCATACAGTTTCTGGGGTTATGGGGGCTGGCAGGAGGGTCATTACATGTTCGATGGGAGCAGGAACCATGGCTGATTTTCTCACTTTCTCTAACCCAGGGTCATTCAAGCTAATTCATTGGAAGGGAGAAGAGGAGGAAGGAGAGGGAGAAGAGGGAGGAGAGGAAGGAGAGGGAGGAGATGGAGGAGATAGGGGAGAGGGAGAAGGGGAAGTGAGGGGGAGAAGGGGTGGAGGGGAGGGGTAGAAGGGAGGGGAAGAAGGGAGGAGAGGGGAAGGAGGGAGGGGAGGGGAAGGAGGGAGGGGAGGCAGGAGGGTGGAGAGAAGGGGAAGGAAGGGGAGGGATGGGGAGAGAGGGTGTGGGGGATAGTGGAGGGGGAGCAAGGGAAGTGAGGGGGAGGGAGTGGAGGAGGGAGGGAGATGAGAGGGTGGGGGTAGGGGAGGGGGAGAGAGGGTGGGGGTAGGGGAAGGGAGAGAGGGTTGGGGGTGGGATAAGGGGAGAGAGGGTTGGGAGTAGGAGAAGGGGTGAGAGGGGGAAGTGAGGGGAGGGGAGGGGAGGGAACACAATTAGCCCAGGGATCCTCACTGCTAGCCTCTGCCCTGCTGCAGATTGCGATGCCCCTGTGGTGGACCAGCCCATCGAATGGTCGCTGCACACGGCGAATGGTCACTCAGGGTGGCAGAGTTGGTGAGGGGCTTTCAGTACGCGAGTGGGGGATGAAAAATGACCAGAAGGAGGAAAGAATAACCAGTGAGAGCGGCAGAGGCACAGGGGGGAGTCTACAAACCCCCTCACCCCAGGAAAGGGGTGGGAGATGAGATTGTGCCAGGCTGCTCACTGTCGCTGCAAATGACTGGACCTGGAATTAAAATCCTGCTTCAATTAAACACTCCTCCCTCCCTCACCCCCCCACCCAATACAAATATCAGCTCCCAAACCCCTGCATAAACAGAAAACCTGGAGGGTGACACACATTGCAAACCCTTCGCATGCTGGTGCACACCATTCGCAACCCTCCTAGATTTGATCAATTGCGATTGTTAATTAGCATCATCCACACAAGTGCACAGGACATGGTCCTCAATGCAGGATGACAGAGAGAGAGAGAAAGGGGGAGAGAGAGAGAGGCAGGCAGAGGGGGGAACCCAGAGATAAACAGCCGAGCGATCTAGGGTTTGGAAAAAATAAATAAACCTGGATAGTGATATGAAAATGTTATGGGGGGGGGGGGGGGGAGGGAGGTGGAATATGCAGTAATGAGGCATCATTTGCAGCAAATATAAGCTCCATTTCCTCTCTAACTGGAGACTGCAAAATAAAAGGGCCATTCGTGGTAGCGCCACAGGGATAGTGTCTCAACACCAACATACTTCAGAATGAGATTGGCTCCGCAATAAATGAGACTGAGATATTTACTGCCTCTTTTTTTTTCCCCCTGGTTGCAATGGTTATAACGCTAACAGGTGCTAATGAATAACGAGACACTTACCAGACGACAGAGGGTTGAGTGAGGGGCCAGTCCGACATCCGTGAATGGAGGGGAGGGGAGAGGAGGGGGTTTCATCGGAATCCACTTTCATGACCCATTCCTCAATTACAGAAAATCGACAATTCCAACCCCCCCGCCTCCTCCTCCTCCCTCCCTTCCCCCCCAAAAAAGGAATACACTGAGACCTCTCTTCCCTCCCTCGCCTGCCCTCTCTCCAAACTGTCTTCAAGAGGGGAAACTGGCAAATAATCACAGCTTTTCGTGCTGCAGTACAGGGGGGCTGTTATACCCCGTCCCTTCCAGCAATGTGGCTTCTCATGTGAAGGTGTCTTTTCTTCACACACACACACACACACACACAGACAAATCTCACCCTCCTCTTTGAGTTTACCCTCCCATTTGTCCTCCTGCTAATTTCTGGTTGTGCACTGGCTGTGCCAAGTCTCTCTCCGGCAGAGCAGCTGTGTGTCTGATTCTCCCCTCCTCTCTCACTCAAATCCAGCAGTGAATCGTGTCCATACTCCCAACGATAAATCAGGAATATCGCCTTTGGGTAAGAGCTCCCTCCCTCCAATACAGTCAGATTCAGGGCTGTTGCTGCAGCCGCTCACTCACCCTCACACTCACTGTTCCTCCCCTGTTTAAAGCAGATTATCCCATCCTTTCAGGAGGGAATAGAGAGAGGTTTACCCACCCCCCCCCCCCAACCCGGGATCCAGGATCCCAGTCCGAGCTGGGAAGCTCCATGCAGAATGTTCCCAGCCCCGGAATTCCCAGGAGAATTGCAGCGCCCGGTGACTCTTGCAAATTTCCGGAGTGGTGACTCTAAATGTTGCTTTGAGGCCAAGGAAGGTCCCTCCACTCCTCCTCCCTCCACCCTCCATCCCTCCTCCCTCCACTCCTCCTCCATCCTCCCTTCACTCCTCCTCACTCCACTCCTCCTCCCTCCTCCACCCTCCTCCCTCCACTCCCCTCCCTCCACTCCCCTCCCTTCACTCCTCCCTCCACTCCTCCTCCCTCCACTCCTCCTCCCTCCATCTCTCCTCCCTCCACCCCTCCTCCCTCCATCTCTCTTCCCTCCACCCCTCCTCCCTCCATCCCTCCTCCCTCCATCCCTCCTCCCTCCACCCCTCATCCCTCCACTCCTCCTCCCTCCATTCCTCCTCCCTCCTCCATCCTCCTCCCTCCACCCTCCTCCCTCCACTCCTCCTCCCTCCACCCCTCCATCCCCCTTCCTCTATCCTCCACTCTCCTCCCCTCCATCCCCTACCCTCCAACTTCCTCCCTCCATCCTCCACCTTCCACCCTCCCTCCACCCTCCTCCCTCCATCTCTCTCCATCCCCTCCTCCACCTTCTGCCCTCCATCCTCCTCCCCTCGCTCCATCCTCCATCCCTCCACCTCCTCCCTCCACCATCCCTCTCTCCATCCTCCATCCATCCATTCTCCTCTCTCCATCCTCCCCCTCCATCCTCCATCCATCCATTCTCCTCTCTCCATCCTCCTCCTTCCATGCTCCTCTCTTCATCCTCCCTATCTCCATCCTCCTCCCTCAATTCTCCCTCCCTCTATCCACACTTAATTCATTCTCTTCCTTCCATCCTCCTCCCTCTATCCTCCCTCCCTCCATCCTCCCTCCCTCCATCCTCCCTCTCTTCATCCTCCCTCTATTCATCTTCCCTCCCTCCATCCTCCCGCTCTCCTTCCACACTCCCTCCATCCTCTCTCCATCCTCCCTCTCTCCTTCTACACTCGCTCCATCCTCTCTCCATCCTGCCTCCCTCCATCCTTTTCTCCTTCCACAGTCCCTCCACCCTCCTCTCTTCATCCTCCCTACCTCCATCCTCCTCCCTCAATTTCCACTCCCTCTATCCACACTCACTCCATTTTCTTCCTCCCATCCTCCTCCCACCTTCCATCCTCTCTCTCTCTATCCTCCCTCTCTCCATCCTCTATCTCTCCATCCTCCATCTCTCCATCTTCCTTCCCTCCATCCTCCCTCTCTCCTTCCACAGTCCCTCCATTCTCCTCTCTCCATCCTCCTCCTTCCATCCACCTCTCTCCACCCTCCCTACCTCCATCCTCCTCCCTCCATTCTCCCTCCCTCTACCCCACTCACTCTATCCCCTTCCTTCCATCCTCCTACTTCCATCCTTCTCCCTCCCTCCTTCCATTGCCCCTCCTTCTACCCCCTCTCCATCCATCCACACTCCCTCTCCCTCCATCAACACTCCCTCCATCTCCTTCTCTCCATCCTCCTTGCTCTATTCTCCCTCCCTCCATCCACACTCCTTCCATATTTCCTCCCTCCATCCTTCCTCTCTCCACCGTCCCTCCTTCCATCCACACTCCCTCAATCCTCCTTGCTCCATCCTCCCTCCCTCCTTCCTCCCTCCCTCCCTCCATCCTCCTCTCTCGATCCTAAATACAGACTTTAGCTCAATATCTTGGATACTCAACCCAAAAGTGAAAGAAATGTTCCATCCACTCCCCCATCTTTCAATGTTTCATTTCCAAATTCTAAGACACATCAACATCCATCGCCTCTCAATCCTACAGATTTTATTCTGTCTCCTGCTTATCTCTAACATGGAACTACCCAATATAGTCACCAGACTCCAGCTTTCATTGTTTGGAATAAAGAGACAATACATTTTGGCTTTTGCAAGCATCCCTCCCAGATCTTGCTCCCAAAATCACATCAGGTACCATAGAATTGTTACAGCACAGAAGGAGGCCATTCAGCCCATCATGACTGGGCCGGATCTCTGAATCAACAATCTACGTGGTGTCACTTCCCCACCTTCCCCCCACCCCTCACCACGTGAGACTGCACATTGTTCCTTTTCAGATAATAATCCAGTCCGAGAGGGTGGGAGTGGGGGAGGGGGGAAGGTGAAAGGTTAGCGGGGGTAGGCGGGAGTGTGGGGTTGAGGTTACATTCAGATCAGCCATGATCTTATTGAATGGCGGAGCAGGCTCGAGGGGTCGAATGGCCTACTCCTGCTCCTAATTCGTATGTTCCCTCCTGAATGCCTCACTTGGACCTGCCTCGACCACACTCTCAGGCAGCGCATCCCAGGTCCTAACCACTCGCTGGGTGAAAATGTTTCTCCTCATGTCTCCATCGCTTCTTTTACCAATTATCTTAAATCTGTGCCCTCTGATTCTCAATCCTTCCTCCAGTGGGAACAGTTTCTCCCTATTGACTCTGTCCAGGCCCCTCATGATTTTGAATCCCTCTCTCTCTCTCTCTTCAGGCACTATGACAACCATGGACCTCCATCCTAACCTTGCTCTGAAGGAATGGATCATCTTTGTTGGTGACACGTTCAGCCAGTTTGCGAGGCCCTGTAGAAAGATCGCTCTTTGTCTACCCCGTTCTCTTTTACCATAGAAAATTCCCATCAGCATCAGGCTTTCTAAATCATGATTTCTTATTCCGTGCCCAAAAATTCCGACTGTCTCTTCCTGATATTGATCGGCAGAGTTTTTTTTGGGTCTCAACATCTCTGTCAAATCTCCTCTCAAACTTCTCCCCTCCAAGGAAAACAGTCCCAATTTTTCCAATCCATCTACGTAACTGGAGAGCCTCATCCCTGGAACCGCTCCCATGAATCTTCGCACTCAATGTAATTAAGCCGTAAATCAGCTAGAAAATGGTGGTGAGGAAGAGACGTTACGTATGTCATAATCCACACAGAGCCTATTTGTCCCCCTCTGCTGTTAACCTCTCGATAGGGTCGCCGATCATGATTAAATGTGTTCCTGGAGGTTCCATCACATGACTCGCCCCCACACTCCAGCCATTAGTTGGCCAACACGTCCATCCTTGTGATGTACGGTCTTCCTACACCAATCAGAAAGCGAAAAGACTCATTACCCAATTGGATGATGTTTGACTGTCAGCCAAACAGCCTTTTCCTCCATTTTCAATATTTTTATATCTGGTAAAGAGAAACGTTCAAAGAAAATGACAAACATACCCAATTTTTTTCGAACGTCCCAATGATTTTTCCCCAGGGTTGCACACAGCAGTGTCCTGGAGATTGATCCTCAATTCCTGGAGACTCCAGGCCAATCCTGGAGGGTTGGCAACCCTAACTACCGAAAATAACAGATCAGCCTCAACCACACCATTGGTTAAAGCAATTGCTCTATTTGCACATCATACTTCCCAATATCCTGAGTCAGCTTATCAACTGCTGAAAACCTCATCCGTGCCCCTGGAGTTATCTCATCCAGTGTTCCCCAGGCTACCTTCCAACCTTCCAGCCAACATAAACTTGAGCTGGGCTGCTTGACTTTACTTCACTCGCTCAATAATATTTAGTGCGTATCATTTAACTGATGGTGTTTGGTTCCCTGTGCATATTCCATGTTGATGTGGGAGGGGCATTTCAGAACTCAGGGCCCTTTGGTGAGTCGCTCCGGACCTAGGGAAGGGTCACATGCTCAGGGTCACAATCCCTGGTCAACGGCCGGACCAGCAAGTGTTCGGTGGCGATGGTGGAGGAGCTGGAACGAGACAAGGCAGCTCACAGTGGGAGGATCCTTCGGGACGAGGACTCCTGCTCCCTGTATCCGCACATGAGCAAGACGTCAGGAAACCATCTCGTGTATTCTTTTGCCCCGATCATATTGCTCAGTGAATTTTATAACAGTCTACAGAAACTGAACTGGACTAGCCATATAAATACTGTGGCTACAAAAGCAGGTCAGAGGCTGGGAATCCTGCAGTGAGTAACTCACCTCCTGGCTCCTCAAAGCCTGTCCACCATCCACAAGGCACAAGTCAGGAGTGTGATAGACTATTCTCCACTTGCCTGGATGAGTGCAGCTCCCACAACACTCAAGATGCTCAACACCATTCAGGACAAAGCAGCCCCACTTGATTGGCACCACATCCACAAACACTCACTCCCTCCACCACTGACACACAGTAGCAGCAGTGTGTGTACCACCTACAAGATGCAATGCAGCAACTCACCAAGGCTCCTTCGACAGCACCTTCCAAACCCATGACCACTACCATGGAGAAGGACAAGGGCAGCAAATATATTTCCAAATCAGGATGGTGAGTGACTTGGAGGGGAACTTGCAGGTGGTGGTGTTCCCCATGTATCTGCTGCTCTTGTCCTTCTAGGTGGTAATGGTTGCAGGTTTGGAAAGATCCCCAGTGTAGTACTGAGCTGTTTGATTCCCCACCCCAGCTCCCTGATCACCCACTGAGCACTTTTCCCTGCAGTTGCCCTTCGTGCTGCACACCCTGTGCTGTCGGTGAGCTCATGGTTGCTGAGAGACATGGTCAGCACCATATCCGGGAGAATGGGTCTGGAGCACAAGCCCGGATGGGAGTCTCTCCCCAGGATCAGCTGCCAATCATCCCTGCTCAGTTTGTATTCCGGTCACATTCACATTTTAAGCCGACCTGTTCCCCCTGGCGTTGTTTAAAGGCTGCCAAAGAGGGAAAATCCGAAAACCAAAACATTTGAACGATTTTGAGGAAAATGCCAGGACACCAGATGTTTAGTGAAATTCCAGGATGGTTCCCAGCAAAACCAGGACATCGGCTCATCCCACCCCATGTCGACCCGGCTCTGTGATACAGACTGTTCCAGCTCTTTCGTCACCTCTCATCGTCAACCTATCACCTCCAACCTTTCACCTCCATATGGTGTTACTCAGAAGTCACCGGGGGTGTGGAGGGAGAACCTCACGATAAGGAGGCTATCTGAATTATTCAGAGGAAGAATCACTCGACTGTCTGAGGTGCTCAGGCTGACCATTGTCAGACTCTGCTCTCGCACTTTACAACACAGTCAGCGACACTCACTGAAATCCTACCTCAGGAAACACTGACCCCCAGTTAGTACCCAGGATTTAACAGGGAAGCATTCACTCCTTTCTCCAGTAGAAACATTGTCTCATAGACCAAGGGCCTCATTCACACAATTCATCCTCAACAGTGATATTGGGCTATTTCATTTACATTTAAGCTCCCTCTACACTGTCCCCATCAAACACTCCCAGGACAGGTACAGCACGGGGTTAGATACAGAGTAAAGCTCCCTCTACACTGTCCCCATCAAACACTCCCAGGACAGGTACAGCACGGGGTTAGATACAGAGTAAATCTCCCTCTACACTGTCCCCATCAAACACTCCCAGGACAGGTACAGCACGGGGTTAGATACAGAGTAAATCTCCCTCTACACTGTCCCCATCAAACACTCCCAGGACAGGTACAGCACGGGGTTAGATACAGAGTAAATCTCCCTCTACACTGTCCCCATCAAACACTCCCAGGACAGGTACAACACGGGGTTAGATACAGAGTAAAGCTCCCTCTACACTGTCCCCATCAAACACTCCCAGGGCAGGTACAGCACAGGGTTAGATACAGAGTAAATCTCCCTCTACACTGTCCCCATCAAACACTCCCAGGGCAGGTACAGCACGGGGTTAGATACAGAGTAAAGCTCCCTCTACACTGTCCCCATCAAACACTCCCAGGGCAGGTACAGCACAGGGTTAGATACAGAGTAAATCTCCCTCTACACTGTCCCCATCAAACACTCCCAGGACAGGTACAGCACGGGGTTAGATACAGGGTAAAGCTCCCTCTACACTGTCCCCATCAAACACTCCCAGGGCAGGGGCCTTTACTCCATGCTCTGTTCTGCCCCTAGTGACTCAAAGTTGCCTTTACAATAAGACCATAAGACATAGGAGCAGAAATTAGGCCACTCGGCCCGTCGAGTCTGCTCCGCCATTCAATCATGGCTGATAAATTTCTCAACCCCATTCTCCTGCCTTCTCCCCGTAACCTTTGACCCCCTTACCAATCAAGAACCTATCTGTCTCAGTCTTAAATACACTCAATGACCTGGCCTACACAGCCTTCTGTGGCAATGAATTCCATAGATTCACCACTCTCTGGCTAAAGAAGTTTCTCCTCATCTCTGTTCTAAAAGGTCTTCCCTTTACTCTGAGGCTGTGCCCTCGGGTCCTAGTCTCTCCTCCTAATGGAAACATCTTCCCCACGTCCACTCTATCCAGGCCTTTCAGCATTCTGTAAGTTTCAATCAGATCCCCCCTCATCCTTCTAAACTCCCTCGAGTATAGACCCAGAATCCTCAAACGTTCCTCATATGTTAAGCCTTTCATTCCTGGGATCGTTCTCGTGAACCTCCTCTGGACCCTTTCCATGGCCAGAACATCCTTCCTGAGATACGGGGCCCAAAATTGCTCACAATATTCTAAATGTGGTCTGACCAGAGCCTTATAAAGCCTCAGCAGCACATCCCTGCTTTTATATTCTAGTCCTCTCGAAATAAATGCCAACATTGCATTTGCCTTCCTAACTACCGACTTAACCTGCAAGTTAGCCTTAAGAGAATCCTGGACTAGGACTCCCAAGTCCCTTTGCACTCCAGATTTCTGAATTCTCTCCCCATTTAGAAAATAGTCTATGCCTCTATTCTTCCTACCAAAGTGCATGACCTCACACTTCCCCACGTTGTATTCCATCTGCCACTTCTTTACCCATTGTCCTAATCTGTCCAAACCCTTCTGCAGCATCCCTGCTGCCTCAATACTACCTGTCCCTCCACCTATCTTTGTATCATCTGCAAACTTAGTCAGGATGCCCTCAGTTCCTTCATCTATATCATTAATGTATAAAGTGAAAAGTTGTGGTCCCAACACTGACCCCTGCAGAACTCCACTAGTCACCGGCCGCCATCCTGAGAAGGACCCCCTTATCCCCACTCTCTGCCTCCTGCCAGACAGCCAATCTTCTATCCATGCTAGTACCTTGCCTCTAACACCATGTGCTCTTATCTTACTGAGCAGCCTCCTATGCGGCACCTTGTCAAAGGCCTTCTGGAAGTCCAAGTAGATAACATCCATTGGCTCTCCTTTGTCTAACCTACTCATTACCTCCTCAAAGAATTCTAATAGATTTGTCAGGCATGACCCCTTGATGAAACCGTGCTGACTTTGTCCTCTTTTACCATGCACTTCCAAGCATTCTGAAATCTCATCCTTAATAATGGACTCTAAAATCTTACCAACGACCGAGGTCAGGCTAATCGGCCTGTAATTTCCCGTCTTTTGGTTCACTCCCTTCTTAAACAGGGGGGTTATATTAGCGATTTTCCAGTCCTCTGGGACCCTCCCTGACTCCAGTGATTCCTGAAAGATCACCACTAACACCTCCACTATCTCTTCAGCTATCTCCTTCAGAACTCTTGGGTGTAATCCATCTGGTCCAGGTGATTTATCCACCTTCAGACCTTTCAGTTTTCCTAGCACCTTCTCCTTGGTAATGGCCACCATACTCACCTCTGCCCCCCGACTCTCTTGAACTTTGGGAATGTTACTCATGTCTTCCACCGTGAAGACTGATGCAAAGTACCTATTCAGTTCCTCTGCCATTTCTTTGTTCCCCACTACTACTTCTCCAGCGTCAT